>NC_133659.1:8998324-9194393 GCF_037893015.1 Macrotis lagotis
GTATGTTCCAATTCATCATCTGCTATGATGCATCCAATGAGCAAGTATGTATTACATGTGCATTTGGTTACAGGCTCTATATTGATATCCACAGAGGCAAAGGCAAAAATGAAAAATACCTTCCCAATGAGGTTGAATGTTCTATGTCTAGAGGGCTGAGAGGATGGGTAAGTGGACAATGTGTCTGTCTGTCTGTGTGTAGGTGACAGATAGATCCAAGTCTATATTAGACAGATACACGGTAACTTAGGGCAGGGTAAAATAACTAGTTGTTTACATGAGGGACACAGGATGGGATTTCAACTATGGATTTGAGCTTGCTATGAATATTAGCCAATTTCTTTGCCTCTCTGATACAAAATACAAATTACCATAAGTCTTTTTTTCCAACCAGATGAACCAATCATGCCATAAGACTTCATAACTAGCTATTTGTTCTTAAAAAAAAAGCCATGGAGATTCAATACAGTCAAATCTCAATTCTTATTCCCAATAGTTTTGTACAAAGTCCACTGAATTCCACTTGTAAATTTTAACTGCATCATCTGTGGCAGTTTATTTAATTTTTAAAACTCTATCAGGGAATTTTCTGGCATCATACTCATCATTCAAATATTTTGCACACACATACCCAGAAAAATCCTTTCTTGGCACCTATATAACATCCAACGTGCCATCTTTTCACCTTATCATACAAAGAACTGGGCAATAGATCAATTTCAAAATCTATTAAAACAAAATACATTTTCCCACTAAATTGTGGCCATGGGTTGGAGGGGGATGGATCTTTTTCTGGACGGTTAAATTTAACTCATAATCTTCTTTAAGAAAATCAACTAATTTTTCTATCTTCTCCCCCCCCCCGCCCCAAAGTATCTTCTGTCTTCTCAGACATTTTTGTTTCTTCTCCTGCTATTGAGTTCATCAGTAAATGTTTAGGCATCCCTGCCAATTAAATCATCATACAAAATTTTCTCCCTTTTTAGTTTAGGACTGCCTTTGATCTCAATCACCATTTTGCTTATTATAATATACACACATCTCTTAAAATAATCCACTTTAATAATATTATTTTATGTCTACTTTAGTCATGCTATTTTATGTTGCTATATAGAAATTAGTGCCATTGTACTTAAACACTTTTTCAAACATGACATAATATCCTTTGCAAGATGTTTAAGGAGGCATAAATAGCAAAAAATAAAACAGCAAAGTTATTTTAGGCAGAGAGAGATAGCACAGAGAACTTGGAGTCAGAAAGACTGGACTTCAATTTAGTCTTCAGTCATTTGCTTCTTGACTAGGCAAGTCATTTCATCACCATCTAACTCAAGTTTCCTTAATCATAAAATGGGGACAATAATAGGACCTCCCTCTGGTTTTAGTGATTATCTTACCTACATCTTATAATCAAGTAATAAGTCTAGTGCCGAACCCAAGGGTTTTATTCTTCTTCCTTCCATACTTTATGATAATTCTATCTCTTAATCCCTGTAAACATTCAGATATACTGTTTCAGGTCTGAATTAAAAAAAATTGGGTTGAAAACATATATAAGGGAAAGTATTCTGGGGCATTAATGAAATTGTGTCATCTTAACATTATTATTTTTTTATTTATTTATGGCATCATTTCTGGCTTTATAGATACTGAGAGTAAGGGAAAAATCTATTAAGCCTATCATGGATGATTAAACTAAAAATTAGTAGAATATTTTTTAATACACGTGCTTGCCAAATAATACATTGTCATCATCCTTCCAATTTTGTGAGATTTCTTAACAAGAAATCTAAACTAAACTAAAGACAAAATGAATGGAACAGAATAAAATTTCATCAAGGATAGAAGTTAGGTCATTTTTCATTCCAAAAGGGAGGAACGTGCAATTAAAATGTGCTTTCTTTCAAGATTATAAAAAATTTCTGATTAAATGTATTAGATGATGAATTTAATAAAAGAATGATGCTAGTGAGCTCATTGAGGTATGATTAATTCATTTTATGTGTATGTTAACCCAATAACAATTCAATAACAATTCAGGAAATCCTTATGATATGTAATACATTTTTCTAGGTGCTAGGGAAGTAAAAATAAAGAAACAAAGGCCTGTCTTCAGGAAATTTACCATTTTTTTAAAATGAGGTGGGGAAGGATATAATATATAAACAAGTAGGAAATAGACTATGATAATCAATAAAAGAAGCATCCAATCAGTATTTATTAAGCAATTACTATGGACCAGAAACCATTGCAAGTAGGAATTGGGTACACAAAAACTTAAAAAAAAAGAAAATATATGCTCTCCTCTCAAGGAACTATCACTTTTTAAGGAAAAAAACTATACACACATGTATATATGTTCTGATAAATCCATGTTCTAATTTCAAACATATACAAAACCAATACATAACAACTTTAGAGTGGAATGAATGAGTGTAGGAATGAAAAAATGTGTTCATGTAGGAAGTGACATTTTTATTTGGCATATAAAGGGAAGTGTGGTTCTAAGAGGTAGAGGCAAGAAAAAAACAAGCACTTTATGAACCATTTAATATATTTCAGACACTCTGCTAAGTACTGGCGAAACAAAGGAGGACAACAAGACAGTCCCACTCTCAAGGGACTTTGATGGAGAAAGAATTCCAGGCAGTGGTCACAGCCTAGGCATGTGCACAGAGATGGTAAATGGACTATCAAATTTGAGGAACATGTTGGCCAACTTGATTAAGATGGAGAGTTTGGGGAATTGAGTGGCATAGGTCTGGAAAGGTGAGCTAGAGTCAAATAAAAAGGATTGTCAATGGCCCAAAGGTCCTTTTAGGTTTTGTCCTAGAAGCAAGAGGGATCCAGATGATCTTTGTAAAGAGAGCACTGGCATGCTCCTGCCCATGCAGGAATTTTGACGGTTGAATGTAGGATGAATTGGAAAGGAAAGAGGCCAGGCAGGGAGAACATTAAGGAGAACATTGCAATTGTGGAGGTGACAGAAGAAAGTCTGTGTGTCTGCAAAGAAGTGAAAAGACATGTGAGATGTTGTGGAGGTGTAATCAGTGGCCACTGGCAGTTGAGTAAAAAGAGGAGGTCATGGCAAAAGAGGGAGCAAGACAAAGTTTTTTTCAAAAAATTGAAGAGTGAGTTTAAGAACAGGTGGAAAATTGGGGGGAAGCTTCTGAAAAGAGGCGACATCAAAACTGAGCCTTTAAAGAAGAGCCTCATATTTTTGACAGTCAGAGATTGAAAAAAAGGAGAATATTATTGCTTTGGGAAGATGGGTTGTATGCAGGAATAGAATCATGAAAATGTAAGATGAATGAGCAAGTGCTTCTACTCCAGGTTAATCTCTAACCTCAGTTTGTTTGTTTTTTCTTTTTTTTTTCTTTTTGCAAGGCAATGAGGTTAAGTGACTTGCCCAAAGTCACCCAGCTAGGTAATTATAAGTGTCTGAGGCCGCATTTGAACTTAGGTCCTCCTGACTTTGGGGCTGGTGCTCTATCCACTGCGTCACCTAGCTGCCTCCTCAGACATGTACATATGTAAAATTGTTCAGTTGTTCCAGTTGTGTCAATTCTTTATGACAAAATCTGGGCTTTTCTTGACATAGATATTGGGGCATTTTGCCATTTTTCTTTTCTAGATCCAGGAAACTGAGGCAAACAGGGTTAAGTGACTTGCCCAGGGTCACACAACTAGCATGTGTCTGAGGCCAGATTTGAACTCATGCAGAAGCTGAGTCTTGCTATTCCAAGTCCAGTATTTTATCCACTTTATCACCTTACCCATATATGCCCATTAGCCTAATCTGCATGGTCAGGCCTTTGGTTAGAGCCAGGACATCAATGCAGAATGTAATTAGCTTATTATGAGGTGGCCCTTTAGTAGTAGCATCTTTGTATTTAAATCCAGCATACTCATCCTCCCAAAGGAAAATAATTACAAAAAAAAAATACATCCTTAACGAAGTACAATGGCAATATGAATGAGTTAGTTTCTTATAATTAAATTTCATTAGGGAATATGGCTTGCCCACCCTCCACGTTACTCACTGCATACCAAGTTCCAGATAGATTTTTCTAAATGGAAATGAAAGGATGATATTATGAGGAATGTGAGTTACTTCACCTCCAAAGTGAAGGGACTAAATAATAAGATCAGAAGTTCCCAGATCTAGCTGGAAGGGACCTTAAAGGTCACAGGAAGGTACTTCTCAATGGAAATAACTTCAAAGAATGTGCATCATCATGAGCTTTGCCATTTCACTCTAAGGAACATGGGAACTTCTCTACCTGACTTCCAACCGAAACCTCCTAAAGGGTTGTGTGCCCCATTAGCACGTGAACTGGGCTGCGGGAACCGACTCCATATTTCTATTTGTGTATGGACAAAAAAAAAAGTTAGTACAGAATAAGGATTTAATTATCTTTGGAATAATTATTTCATTCAGCCTTTTGAGTTCTAAATCCAACAATCTTTTGATATTGGTTTAACCCACCATAACATTATTTGACAGATGATACATATGGAATAGAATACTTGTTTAAATGAACTGAATATATAGGATGTCCCAAGAGTCTTCGTATAGTTTGAACTTAATAAAAGCTTAAAACTACATTTAGACTTTCAGGACACCCTATAATGTCAAAAATGAAGCATTGTTGCCATTTTAATCCTTTTTTAAAACACTTTTATCCTTTCCCAAATATTCTAAAGAGTAAGTGTGGTTGAGTGTGATTGAAGTTTTTTCTCTTTTTTTAAATGTAAAATTTCATTTTCAATTAAAACAGCAAAGTATCAAGGAGACAGAGTGGGACAGCAGTTAGAAAGTCAGTCTTGGACTCAAGAAGCCTTGAGTCCAAATCCTGCCTTTGATCCATATGGACTAAGGGACCTCCTCCTACCTTGAAGCAACTACTCATTGATGGTGATAGAGGGGAGGTGGTCAATAGGAGACTCTTATCCCATGAAATTATGCAAATGCAGACCCCAAATGTAAATGTATGATGTTGGAAGTAGGAGAACCCCTGACAGAAGGAGCTTGGAGCCTCCAGGTTGGATTTAAAAAAAATAACAGAGGAAGAATTGACTCTCTAATTAATCACCAGCATGAGGTCATCCAGCCTCTGCCAGAAGACCACAGTGAGAGGAAGTTTGGAAAGCAATGCATTGGAATAGCCCCTAGTGTGAGAAAGTTTAGTTTCTTGCCAAAGGATCAGGTGGTAGGTAATCACCAGGTGGGAAGAGATTCTTTGTAAACAAAATTTGCAGGCCCCTCAATTCCTTTTGCTAATCAAAGGGGGGGGGCACTTGCTAATACGAACTTTCCCTTCAAACAAGATAGATGACACTTTCAAACACCTATGAATGCTAGAGGAGCAACCTTGTGTGGGCCTTGAATATTCAAGAGGCAGGGAGAGTTGCATTCAAATCCTGACTTTGATAGTTATTGTCTGCTCATGGGTACATGTCTCAATGTCTTTCACCTGAAGTTTTGCACATTTTTAAAAGCAGAATAGAATCACTTGTGGTACTTCTTCCTCCATAGTAACAGAGTTTATGTAAAGGTTCAGAAGAGATCATATTTAAAATCTCGGTTCTCTCTCTCTCTCCCTCTTCTCTCATATATATGTATATATATATATGCAACAGTCATGAATTTATATTATATTTATATATTAATTATAATATTGGGAATATTAATATAAACATAATGTTAGGGGAAACAGCTTGTTAATATTAGGGAATATTTAAAAATTGTCTAATTAAATGATTTAATTTAATAATTAATATTAAATATAATGTTAGGGAAAACAGCTTTGTTTAGTGGGTAGAGAGCTTGCCTTTGAGTGGGTAAGATCAGAGTACCAGTCAGGACTCTGACATACTGCCCATGTGATCCTGGTCAAGTCTTTGGATCTTGCGGATCTTCCAGAATGATCTAAGGTTCTAAACTGGGAAAGAAATTGGGGATCTGCATTGGTTGGGGGGGGCGGAATAGCTCCAGGAAGGAAATGACAGCGTCCCCTCCTTCTCCCAAAGGGAGCATTATAAGGATCTGCTAATGTCTTCTCTTCTGTAGCTCTGAGCTCTCTAAGGCTGGCACCTTGTCTTTTTTCCCCTGCCAGCTTCTCAGGATTCCTACCTGTCTCCTGAAGGATGCTGACTAACTTAGCCGCAGATCTTTCGGAAGAAGCGGAACAGCAACCCATTAGCTAGAATCAATTGCTTTAATTTCATAAAAGCCCGGGACTCGTTGGCATTTTGAGGAAGGAATTAGAGCAAGGCACAAGCATCTCTGCCACCTTGGACCACTGGACTTTTCCTGAATGGGGCTGTGTCTCTTTAAGGAGGTATTTCTATTTCTGACAAAGCATGCGTGCAGTCACGTGTACTAGAAAATGTAGGGGTTGCCATGGTAAATTCACCTCTTTTCCCGGATCCCCCACGAAAAAGGGGCAGGAAGGGCCCTCAGCCCCACAAGGTGCCTTTTCCTGGGAGAGAGCCACTCAGGCTGCAGAGCCCAGGGCTGAGAAACTTCTGTTCCCTAGAAAATGGGGAAATCAAGCCGGCCAGCACGGCCCAGGCATTCCAACTTCCCGAGCTAAAGAACAAAATGCCCAGTGAGCCAGAGTGGCCCCTGGTCCAAGCCCAGGTTGGAGCTGCTCCAGCTCCCGGCTCAGTCGAGTCTGGCAAGCAGAGGAATTCCTAAAGACCAAGCCCCAGCCCCCCTCCAGGTGGTGGTGCATTGGACACAAAAGCCTGCCCCCTTCCCCTGGCATCTCGGCACTCTGGAAGCCAGCGGTATCCGCATCTGCCGCCTGGTGCCATGGCCCAGCAGGGCAGCTCTCTCTCGGTAAGCCGCGGGAGTTGAGAAGCCTGGCTGTGCAGGAGCCTCTCCGGCCGGCAGCCTAGGGATGCCCGCCTGCACCAGGAGGTGGGAGGTGCCCACGTGTGTGGGTGGCGGCGGCGGAAGGAGGGCGTGTGTCGCTGGGGCACCTCGCCGCAAGGGCACGCCCCCCCCCCCCCCAGGATCAGGGGAGTCAACTTTCTTTGGGCCCCGGAGGCGGCCCCCAGCCGCGGCCTCCCTCCCGCGGCGGCCGCTGACATTTCCCAGGCTGAGGCAGGAACAAAGAAAATCAAGTTGCCAGCCGCGAGTCTTGCCCACCCGAGGCGTCACGTGGCCGCCCCACTCCGCGCCCACGCTCGCCTCTCTCCATTGTGCCTAGACCCTTCTCCGGGTTTTCACGCGCGGGGCCTCGGCAGGCCACGCGGCCGGGCCCCTGCCCCGGGGCGGGCCTCCGAGGGGCGGCAGGGCCGCCCCTCCCGGCCCAGGTGATCTCCACCCACCGAAGCTCCCCAGCCAGAGTGGGCAGATGTCTCGGCCCCCTCCCAGGGAGGGGGCGCAGGGGAGCTGCCATCAGCCCTTTGGGAAAAGGCGGCCTGCCTGGCGGCCAGCAGCGGGACCGGCCCCCAGCGCCTTCTCGGCTGGCACTGCCCGCTCCCCAAGCCCCCGTGCCCCTGTACGGGGAGGGCACGGCGAGGCAGAGCGGGGGGTGGAGGCTGGGCGCTGGCGGAGCCCGCTCCCCTTGCGGCGGAGCCCCCGTCGTGGGCAAAGCAACCCCCCAACTAATAAAATGCGACCCACGGGAGGGCGGCTTCAACCGGGAACAGCGCAGCCCCCGACCCGCAGGCGGCACACTCTCCCAGGACGGGAGGCCGGTGGGCAGCGTGCCCCCAGCCCGGGCTCCCTCCTGGGGGGGGGGGTCCTTCCCCCGCTCGTTCTGGAGGCGCCCGGGCAGTCCGACTGGCGCTGGCGGGGCGCAAGGCAGGGAGCCCCAGATGGCCCCTCTGTGCCAGCTCCGGCGGCCGGGCACCCTGGCAACTGCAGCTCACTTTGGAAAGGTCTCGGGGGCTCTGCCTCCACTGGCACGCCGGCACCCGGCGCCCCCCGCCGAGCCCCGAGCCCTCCAGCACCCGGGCCAGACAAAGAGCTTCGAACCCTCTTCTGTCCGAGCCGAGCGGCAGAGCCGTGGGCGAAGCCCGGGGGACCCCGGACCCACGGGGCAGCCGCCGCTGCCTCCGTGCTGCCCGGCCACAAGTGTGTGTGCGTGCGTGTGTGTGGACGTGGCCGCGCGTGCCAGGCAGCGAGGGTGAGGGGGGCCGCGAGTGCCAGTGTGCCAGCGCGGGGCGTGCGTGCCCGCAGCCGGCTCGGGCGGGGGGCCCCGCTCCCCGCACCCTTTTCGCAGTATGTAACCCTTTCCGCGGCCCCCCGCCCCGCCCGCCCGCGGGCCCCCCGGAGCCCCCGGCCGCCCCGGGGGGGGTACTCACATTGCAGGCTGCCGGAGGCCCCGGCCATGGGGCTCCCGGGGCTCCGGGGGGCGTCCTTCGAGCGAGGGGGGAGCCCGGGCGCAGGGGAGGGGCCGGGCAGCGGCCGGGGGGCGCCTCGGCTCGGGTCCTCAGAGCGGCCGCCGCCGGGGCCCGGGCCGGACCATGGTGCCGGTGCCCTTCGGCAGCGCGGGCGGCTTCCCGCGGGAGCGGCGGCCGGGGAGCCCCGGGCGGCTACGAGCGGCGGCGGGGGGGAGCCCGGCCCGGCCCGGCCGCCCAATCACCGGCGGCGGGGGCAGCGCCCCTCCTTCCGCGCCCCCCGCCCCCCGCGAGCCCGGGCCGCCCCCCGCGCGGGGAGCCGGGGCGGGGCGGGGCTGGGGGCGCCGCGGCCTCACAGGTGCCCGGGGGGGGCCGGCGCCCTGGCCGGGCCTGCGGCTCCGGGGCTGCCCGCGCCCCCCGCCCCCGGCTCGGGGCTCCCCTGCGCCTCCGCCTCCGCCTGCTCCGGGCCCGGGCGCGCACCCCCTCGGCCGGCTCCGCGGCTGCAGCTCCGGCTTCAAAGTGTGAAAAATGTCAAGGAGAGTCCGGCCCCCCCGCGGGGGCGGAGCCTGGGCCTGACGCGCCCCGCCCCGCCCCGGCCCCGCCCCGGCCCCGCCCCCGGCGGCCCGGCCCCGCCCCCGGCCCGCCCCCGGCCCGCCCCAGGCTGCGGGGGCCGGCCCGGGCGGGGGGCGCTCTGCCAGGCGGGGGCCCGCGGGCCAGGAGCGGGGCTCTCCGCCGGGCCGCTGCCGCCTCCCGGGGCCCGGCCCTCCGGGGCTGCCGCGGAGCTGGGGGGCTCGTGGCCCGCTGCGGCGGGGACCCCCGCCCCCGGCCGGCCGCCCCGGCCCCTTCCCCGAGAAGGGCACAGAGGCCCCGCCGGGCCCGGGCACTCACTTCGGGCCCCAACCCTTGCAAGCGGCTGCGGACCCTCCGGGGTTAGGAGCAGCCCCGACACCCCGACCCGGCAACGGGGGAGCAGGAGTGAAAGAAGGGGGCGCCGGGCGGGCCCCTGGTTCTGCCCCGATCTTTTGGTCCCCCTCCCCCATTCGAGGGATTTCTTGCTGCTTTTACCTTCCCAGTCACACACTCACACACTCATCACAGGCACACACTGACACACACACTCACACAGACACACTCATCACATGCACACACTGACACACACACACAGACACACACTCACACACTCATCACAGGCACACACTCACACTGACACACACGCACACACTCACACAAACACATGCACACACACACACACACACTCACACACTCATCACAGGCACACACTCACACTGACACACACGCACACACTCACACAGACACATGCACACACTCACACAGACACACACACGCTCACATACTCATCACACGCACACACTGACACACTGCCACACTCACAAAGACACACACACACTCATCACACATGCACTCACTGACACACACTCACACAATCACACAGACACACACACTCGCACACTCATCACATGCACACACTGACACACTGACACACTCACAAAGACACACACACACTCATCACATGCACACACTGACACACACTGACACACTCACACAGACACAGACACACACTCACACTCATCACATGCACACACACACACACTCACACTCATCACACACAGACACATGCACACACACTCACTCACTCATCACATGCACATACACACTCATACAAACACACACAGATACACACTCATACACACACACTCACACATACTCATACACACACACTCACACAAAGACACACTCACACTCAATCACCCTCACACACAGACATACACTCACACTCACACTCACTCACACACATTCACACACTGATGCACACACACACACACTCATACACACCCACTGAAGCATCTAGACCTTCTCTTCTGGAAACCTTGCAGGGCCAAGTGTGGGAGGAGCGAGCGGGAAGCCTGGACTTTTGCTACTCAAGCTCCAGGCCCACTCCCTCCAAGTGGGGGGGGGGGGGCAGGCCTTGGGATCTCGCTCCTGGCCAGGACATGGCCACGCAAGACGCGCTGTCCCCATCATGGGGCTGGGAGGAGAAGGCATGTCCTCTGGATAGTCAGCGCCTGGCAAAGGGGCCGGCCGTGGCTAACTGAGCGGCCGGACGGCTAGCCCGCCAGGGAAGCTGCATTTGACAGGAGGCAGCTGGCTGTTGACTGAAACTGCTGTTTCATCTTACTGGGGAAGGGAAGAAGGGGGCGAAGCTGGCCTGGGGAGAAACTGGGAAAGCCCCCCCCCCCCCCCCAGCTGAGGAAGTTCCCAAGTAGACTTTTTAAGTCCTGAAACACCCCCTGATTGTAGAGTGCCTCAGCTGCCAGGAGGAAGAAGTCAGTGATTTCAGGGGCAGACTGACCACTGGCCCAAGGCCAGCTTCCCCTTCTTTGCCTTGTCGGACCACCTCAGGTTTGCCCACACTTTCATGGCCCCGTGGGGATGCCAATGCAGCATATGCCAAGGAGGACTAGGAAAATCTAAGTAGCCGCTTCAAAAGTACTTTTACAAACTTGCTCAGTGGTGTTAGACCTTAGCTCAACATTCCCAGCCTTTTACCAGGCTGCCCTTCAAACACTCTGACTCCCCCATCGTCCCCCCCCCCCCCACAAGGCAAATTGGGCTCCTGGTAGGGCCCCCAAGGGAGCATTCCATCTCCTTCTTCCTTGATGCAGTCCTGCATGTCTGCAATGAACGGCCTTTCATTCCCACCCCCATCTTCAGGGATGAACTGGGTGCTTGGTGGATATAGTCTGGGCTTCATTAATGCTTATTAAATTGAATTTATCCCTTGGAACTTCTGGCTGCCTTCCAGCTTTATGGCAGGTGCCATCCTTCTCAGGAGGCCTTCCCTTATGCCCCCTGTTGTTAGTCCTCCTTCCTCACCCCAGGAACCACTAGGTATATATTTTGTATTTGCCAGAGTAGACTGTAACCTCCTGGAGGGCAGGGATGGTTTCATTCTTGTTTTGGTGTCCATAGCAGGGTGTCTCAATGGACACAAGGCCCCAGAGTTTTCGATACCACCTCACAAAGTGCACACGCTTACCTAATCTGATCAGACTGCCTGCTATCACCAACATGTTTCAACATTGTTTTCTCCTCAAAATAAATCAGTGTGCCCACCGAATGGTAGAAGATCCTGGGAAATTAGTATTTACCTACTAACAGGAGCAAGTGCAGTGGGGAGTTTTGGGAAGCCTTCTGGAACTTTCCCCCTTTGTCTTTTCCTGAACCCTAAGAGAAATGTGGAAACGATTTCATGCTCTTCTTTCTTCCATTTCTAATTCTACCTCCTGGACCTTAGACATGTGAGTCAGCAAAGGACTAAATGGATGGAGCTTTGAAAAGCATGCATGGCCCCTCTGAGCTCTGAGGTGTTTGGACAGACAAGATTTCAGTATAAAACAATGCAGAACAGAAACATTCTTCTTCAAGATAGACGCCGAGCATGCTTGGCTCGATTTTGCCCAAGATTTATGAATCTCTTACAGAATTTGGCCACCTTTGCTTTGTGAACAATGTTTCGTATTATACCGGTTTCAATGGTTTCATAGAATTGAAGTAGGGAAATGCAAATGGAAATACTGTCTTTAAACTGACTCTGCCCTGGGACCAATTCTTCCCAAGTACATATGATTGTCTTAAAATTGGCCACAGATTAATGCAAAAATACCCTTAGGCTCATGCAAAGCCCAAGAGCCAAATTTTAAAAAAAATCCACAATTTAAGAACTGGGATCAAGAAAGTTTTGACAATCACTCATCAGATTAAGTCTGGGACAGCTTGATAGCCTATTGGAGGATAGCCTAAATATAGGCGAGTCAAGAATTCTTATAGCAGACTAATAAATTCCTCAGTTTCTTTAAAGCCTTCAAGATCTGTTTCCAATACAGGCAAACTGCTGTGGTAGGATGACTTCAGGAGCATTGGAAATGATATTCCTTTTCCAAAATACATCTTTGACCTTCCTGACAGGATACTTTGAAAATGCACCATTAGGAATTCCACATGGTCAGAGATTATTTTTCAATGCTTTCTGCTAAAGGGGAAATTCTGCTCTATCAATGACTGGTTGTATGCTTTGGGTGAATAATTCAACGTTTTGGAATCTTAATTTCCTTGCCTGTGAAATGAGGGGGTTGCACTGAATGACCTTTGAGGTCCCTTCCTTTCAAGAATTATGATTCTATGATTCTGTGGAGAACACTCAAGAGTCAATGTCAATAATGACAGCCTCCACATATATACCTACCTACAAACATACATACATACATGCATATATGTGGATATATGTCTGTATCCATACACAGAAGCTTACTAGCTCTGTGGCCTTAGGGAAGCATAATCTCTTTCACAGGCAAGTCAGTACTTTATAATTTTCAGCACTGGAGGAAAGCAATAAGGGCTTCCCCAAAGAGCTAGAAAGGGATAGAATCAGGATTTGAAATCAGGCCCCTGAAATTCATTCATTTTGCTCCTTCTGTGCTAAGCAAAGGGGGATGGACAGTTAGCGAGTTAGACAGATAGATTGGCATGGATGGATAGCTAGGTAGATAGATATGCGTAAATAGTAGATAGATAGTTATAAAAGGATGGTTGTCAGAAAGACAGACAGATGATACGTATGGATGGATAGAACTAGATGAATAGAAGGGTAAATGAGAGAACAGAGAGTAAACATAGATACATAAATATAGATGGGTACATGGATGGGTAGCTAGGGAGCTTACCAACTAAAAAGATGACAAAACACAAACCCATAGCAGATTTAATGAATATTTGACAAAGCATCAGAGTTAAAAAATGGAGGATAAACAGGGAAATCAGAAAGGCCTTGGCATAAGGCAATAAGAATTGATTATTCATTTTGCAGTTTTAATCTTATTTCTATTGATACTTTTTTGTTTTTGCACCAACTTTATTTATGAATTTATCTTCTTTTTGGGTAGTTCCAATGGTTGGGAAATGGGTTTTTTTTTTAATATTCTACCTAAATTTTCTTCATTTTAACTTCAATGACTGCTCCTAGATCATCCCTCTAGGGCCAAGTAAATAACGAATCCATATGAAAATTATCTGTCAGATGTATTTGATGACTCCGATTCCCCTCCAGTCATTTGTGTCTTTTTAAGTCTGAATGATCTGAATATGGTGCCTTTTGTGGGTTTTAGCTTTGCCGTGACCCTGCTAACCTTCCACGTGCACACCTGGACTCAATATTCCCTCAAGAAAGAGGAGAGTGGGATTAGGAGAGGGTTCTTGATTGCTAATAGTGGGTTTGGATTGGTTATAAGGGATATATTCTGGAAGGAAGGTAGCTAGGGAATGAAGCTTCAGGTCATAAGATCCTGGAATTAGAGTTTTAAAGGACTGTAGGAGGCCTGGAGCACAGTTCCCTTAATTCTATAGATTAGGAAACGAGTGTCAGATAGGTAAAATCATGAATCCAGGCTCACACAGCCATTGAGCTGAGACTAAAATCCGGGGCTTCCCTAGCCCCAAGTCCAGAGTACTGTCCACACCATCACAAATTATGGGTCAGAGTGCTCATATTGAAAGAGGGATAGAAGTTCTTTGGAAACTGATGAAAAGAGAAAATGGGACCTTTCAAAGCAACAAATCACTTCCAACAAAACCTAGACTTCCATCCAGAGGAGGACCATCCTAGGGACATGGTGATCAGTGGAAAGAACTGGGAATGCTTAGTCAGAGAAGACTGCAAGCCTAGGAAGTGTCATAGAGAGGAGGGCTGGGATGTGTTTGGCTTCAGGGAGTGATATTAGGAACAAAGGATGGAAGTCAAAGGATGTTGTTTTGTTGTTCTTTGGAACAATATGCCATCAAATGAATGATGGCAAAACTTGCACAATATGTTTATGAACACTGTGCAAAGACATCCTTCTCACTCACTGCCTTTTCCAGAACTGCTTTCCATCCATGGCCTGTTTTGGTAGGAAACAGGCTTTCTGGTGATGATCTGAATGCTGTGGGAGGCCTTGGTCTTTTGGTTGTGGCTTCCCTGCCTTATCAGTGAGGGATCATGTCTCTACTGCAAAGCTAGTCAATGCTAGTATGTCATTTTCTGGTGACAAATTGGTGACAACACGGTATAGCTAATCTGTCTCTAGATGGACAGATCTCAATAAGATGATTGAACTTGTTTTACTCAGCTCTGCAACCATTCTCCCTCTGCAACCCCAAAACTTTGGTTTCTCAGAAACTTTCCAGCCTAACCCTCCAGTTCACTTGTTGGCATCATTTATTGTTGAAACTATGGTGGTATTTGATCGTATTCTACCCTTTGACTTTTATTCTGAATTAATGAAAACATTCTTGGCAAAATGCTTTCACTCTGGTCTAACTTGGGCCAGTCCAAGAATTTCACCTCTAAAAGCATAATAGGAATGCCCCCAACTGCCCTTCTTAATCACGGCCCAAGTTCCGAAAACCAGCAAAGTAGAACCGGGGTCCTATTCCCATTATTCCTAGCTGTGATATCCAGGTGACTCGGGCCTGCTCTGAACACTCTATTTTTTTTCGAAGTAAATGTTTTGGATTTGCTAAATACTCATAGAGGAGATTTCAAGAGACAGAGGCTGGATCAGTCATTGGTTCACCTCACGGTGGATGACCTCTAGCTTGATCCCAAGATCCAACAAGCATTTTAATTGAAGTAACTTTAATAAATGCTATTGGAGTGGCTAGGTGGTGCAGTGAATAGAGCATCAGCCCTGGAGTCAGGAGGACATCAGTTCAAATCCAGCCTCAGACACTTAATAATTACCTGGCTGTGTGACCTTGGGCAAGCCACTTAACCCACTGCTTTGCAAAATCTCTCTCTCTCTCTCTCTCTCTCTCTCTCTCTCTCTCTCTCTCTCTCTCCATCTCCATCTCCATCATCTCCCTCCTCCCTCTCCATCTCTATCTCTATCATCTCTATCTCTCTCTCTCTCTCTCTCCATCTCCATCTCCATCATTTCCCTCTCCCTCTCCCTCTCTCTCTCTCTCTCTCTCTCTCTCTCTCTCTCTCTCTCTCTCTCTCTCTATCTATCTATCTCTATATAAATAAATGCTACTGGAGCTATAATTACCAAGGCTGCTGCCACCAGCCTTGCCTTCTTGTTTAGATTTGATATCAAAATAATTCTCCTCCTCCTTCTTTACTCCTTTCCTTCCTTCCTTCCTTCCTTCCTTCCTTCCTTCCCTCCTTCCTTCCTTCCTTCCTTCCTTCCTTCCTTCCTTCCTTCCTTCTTCCCTCCCTCCTTCCTTCCTTCCTTCCTTCCTTCTTCCCTCCCTCCTTCCTTCCTTTCTTCCTCCCTTCCTTCCTTCCTTCCTTCCTTCCTTCCTTCCTTCCTTCCTTCCTTCCTTCCCAACTGGGCAGGTTTTCATAGTGTGGGCTTTCCCTTGAGGAAGGCTAAGCAAAAACCGAAGAAGCACATATTAGGTCTGTCATAGAATGGATTCTCGATCAGGACCAGGACTAGTTGACGCCTGATGATTCTTTCGACTCTGAGACTATGTGAATTTATACAGTTTTATTGGTGTTTTTCTTCAGTAATTTCAGTCATATCTGACTCTTCATGATCCCATTTGGGATATCTTGGCAAACATACTGGAATGGTTCCATTTCCCTCCTCACAAATGAGGAAACTGAGGTAAACAGGGTGAAATGACTTCCCAGAGTCACACAGCTAGTGTGTGAGTGTCTGAGGCCACACTTGAATTCAGGAAAGTGGGTCTTCTTGGCTCTGGGTCTGACTATCTGCTTTATAACTCAGCTGCCCACTTGTAAAAAGAACTAGTACTCAGAGGATAGTGCTTTCCCTACCCCTCCTCAACCTGTCCTGCGGCTTTTCAGACAATGACCAGCTGATTGACTGTTTTGACTGAGGGAGACGCAAAAATTCATTTTCAGCCATGGGTTAGACTAGAAGACCACTGGGGTCCCTTGCAACACTGTAATTTCAAGGATCAGAGATTCTAAAATTACAAGAGACCCAGACCATGAACCAACCCCTTCATTGTACAGGTGAGAATCTGCAGCCTCAGCTTTCCAGATTACATAGGTGGAAAATGTCTAAATTATTATTTTTATCTTATTACTTTGACATCTAAATCCTAGTCATTAGGCAAAGATGTTAGGTCCTTTCCATCTCAGCTACTGTCTCCGTCAGTCTCAGCCCACACCCATACACACCCACATACTCACACCCAAACCACTATGCAGACTCTCCCCTACACATATACCCACATACCGCCACACACACCTAGACCCCCACACTTGCACACCTACAGATTCACGCACTCACCCACACTCTAGCCACAGGCAGTACCCCCTACACCCTTTCATACACTCCCACCGATCCCATCCCTGCACCACATCTACACTCATACCCCCACACCCACATATATCCACTTTACCCACATACCCCACATCCACCCCACACTCACCCATACATCCATATGCACCCCCACACTCACATCCCCCACCTCACTCTCACACAGCCCATGCCCTTCACTCCCACATCTCCTACATATACACACTGTGGCTGTGTGGGTTTGTTTCTAGTTATGGATCTCCCTCTCCCCATTAAACCATGAGTTCCTTGAGGGCTCCCCACGTGTTTTTGCCTTTTTGGCCCATCATCATTGTTAACTTCACGCTCGTTGACTGATGGTTTTCATTTTGTCCCTCATTCCTTGGCATCTGTCTTCTTTCTAAAACCCAGAACGTGGGCTCCGAGCCCCAACTCTCAAATCCAATTCCATTTGTTCAGCCAAAGGATGGGAAGACATGGATTTGCCTGCATTTCTCCTTAGCTTCTGCTCAGCTCCTTACTCATGCGCCGCCCCACATACTTCCCACCCCAGCTGGTTCTGTTTTAGTATTACACTAAGTTGGCAACCCTATTTCTGAAGTATGGCCTAAATTTAAAATGCCACCCCCTACCAGGAAGGTTATTTTGGATGAATTCTCACTGAAGAGAGCTGCCAGGAGGGATGAAGTCACTTTACTTTGTGGACACCATTTGAAAGGGTTCATGACAAATAGCTCAACCCTCCTTTACCACATGATTCTGCAAACTTTCCAGAGAAACGACCTTGCTCTGGGTGATTCTTTGGCCACGAGAGCTTCTTAGAGAGCAAATAGGAATATCTAAATGTATATGCCTCTGTGGTCGGGGTATACACATCCATTGTCAAATTCACCCATCACCCATGTCTATGTGATACTCAAGTAATTTGGTTTTGCCAAATTCTTTGAATATTTCCTCTTCTTTGTTCTTCAACATAAAAGGAAGGCTTTCTGGAAAGGGTAGGTGGGAGGGGATAGGCTGGGAAATAAAGGGCATAAAAACAAAAGAATGTCCAATTTAAGAATAATGGTCTTGGAGTGACTTGTGATTTAGCAGAGGGACAGGATGAGCCCGTAAATCACAGCAGTGCAAGTTCATATCGGGTGAGCCCAGAGGAGACTTCCACCAGAGTGAGGGAAAGACTGCTCAGCGACGTGACGCTCTCGCACGTGACCATGACCCTGCCCCATTCACTGAGGATGTGCTGCATGCCCTGACAGAACTGGATATTGAGGAATGGATGGTGGCGGTGTGTTCCAGAGAGGCCGGAAAGCAACTAGCAACTAGAGGAGTCAGGACAGACCGTAAGAACTAGAAAACCTGGCAGAGTCCAATTTGACTGGGATGTAGAGTATACTGTGAGGAGCAATATGCAATAAGACTGGAAGGACCCAGGATAGCAAACTGGGGAGGCCTCCGCTGTCCAGTTACTTAGGCTGTCAGATGGGATCAATGGGAAGCGATTCATTTAAGATTTTGGAGTGAGGGAGTCCGGCCAATGTGTTCCATAGCTTATAGTGGCAGGTGGGTTGGTGCTGCAGAAAATGGGGATGGGCAGATCCATTCAAAGGCCATGAGAGAAGTCCAAATGAAGGCTAGGGAGAAGAGATTGACTTTCTGGGGGCCGGCGACTAGCCTGGCCCCCATTCTTGAAGACCAGATCTGTTCAACATCCCCCCCCCCCAGGTCCTTTCATATCCTTAAGGAGGGTCTTCTACTAACTCATCTCCACCAATTATATTTCCTAATTTTAGGGGTTCCTCCCATCCTAGTACCGCCAGCCTCTTAAAAGTCAGATAACTTTTATAAAAGAATCTTACTTCCAAGGTAAAGGTAAAAACAATCCTAAGAACATCTTCCCCCCCACTACCTCAGGGGAAGCCTCATTCTTCTTAAATCCCCCTCAGCCTCTGAAGGAGAAGAGGAGGCCTAGTTCAGAGCTTGGTTCACTTCCTACATAGCATTGTCCACATTCCAGGCCCCTCCACCCCACCCCCTCTGTGATGGCAGCAAGAATGGCTTGGCATCCTGCCTCCAGGGTCCCTAGGACTTAAACCTCGGGCCTGGGGCTATGTGGCTTGTGCACAGAGCTGACAAAAACAAAGGCAACAACCCCAAACTCCAAATCCAGGCCCATAGGCCCTAAAGGGAGGGAAAAGGGGAACTTGACCTCTAATCATCTTAGCTCCTGGAGCTCAAGTAATGACAGAGAGAGAGAGAGAGAGAGAGAGAGAGAGAGAGAGACAAACAGACAGACACACACAGACACAGAGAGTGAGACACAGAGACACACACAGAGACAGAGACAGACAGAGACAGAGAGAGAGAGACAGAGACAGAGAGAGACAGAGAGAGATATTCTCCTAAGCTGGTAGTTTTTAAAGACAGTCTGTTCTTGCTTCTCAGCCAAAGCAGGGCAAAGGCTGCTCCCACCCACATGGCACCCACATGGTAGGTGTGGCAGAATTCCTGATCCAGGTGCAGGTCCCTGGCATCTCCCCTGTGCCTGCCTCCACCTTAGATGATCTGAGTCTGCACAAAGCCTCAGTATATGTGCATGATATCTTTCATTGGTCTAACTAGGATTTGACAATTGATTACATGTGAGGGGTGAAGTGGGCTGAGAGCGATGGAGGAAACTGAGACTCTGAATCTGAGTGACCAGGAGATATGGAAGGAGCTTATTTTCTGTCTAAACAGGGAAAGCCAGGCCTATAAATCTGGAGCAGGAAGGGATGTCTGACTCCTCCTCATTCCAGGAGCTCTTTGTTTCTAAATATAGATATGTAAAAGGAGACCCAGATGGAAGGGGCTTGTCAGGGGCCACAGAGAGGAAATTAGAACCCAGGTCTCTGATTCCAGACCCAGTATTTTTGGGATTGAGGCCAGACACACACACACACACACACACACACACACACACACACACACACACACACACACACACTCCATTCTGATGATGACTTTGGTTTAGAATGTGGCAAATGCAAGGCTTTGGCAAGCCTGTCAGGCACATATAACTAACTTTCAGGTGTCTAGAACACACTTGAAGATTCCAGAATGGAGCACAGGAGATAGCAGAGACCTGAAGGAAGAGATCTGGGAGCAGTCTTCCCCAAAAGCAATTGAGTCCTCTCCCCTCACTTTACAGAAGAGGGTACTGAGGATCAGAGAAGTTAGGTGACCTGAGTGTCACACGAACTCAAATCTTACTTCCAAGATGGGCACTTTTTATATTGCTGTTGAAACAGGAACTGGTAGATTTAGCACTCACATTTTTTGTGAGGATAAAAGATATTTCTCCAACATTTTATGTTTTTTCTGAGACAGACAGTACAAGTCTGATATTCCCATTTTAATGAGGAGTGGACCAAATCTGAAGGAGGCTAAGATGCATATTAGCTAAGTATCAGAGCTAGGACTTTCATACAGACTCTCAGGACTCCAAAGTCTTTCTACTCTACACAATTGTTGGAATGGTTTATACTAAGATATGAAACCTGCCATCTCTAATGCACATAAACCCTTTAACAGAGACTGTTCAGGTGAATAAAAAGGCCAGAGCATCCTTGTTTGGATGAACCAGTCAATTGAATGACCATCATGTAGTATTCAGTTCAAGGGAAAAAAAACCAAAGAGATCCACTGAACATTTGGGCTGCCTAAAGACCTATTTTAGTACAGGGTTGCTGGCTCCATCTTATTTGGTCACCAGGCAGATTCCACCAATTCACCAATTTACTCCCTGTTTTATAGTTGGCAGGATGGTCCCTAGAGGCAGTATATTGAAGCAGTGCATAGGGTGAAATTTGAAAGTAGGAAAAACTGGGTTCAAATCTTGCTTCAGTAAATATATATATATATATATATGTATATATATATATATATATATATATATATATATATATACGGCCCAGAACAAGTCACTTAATTTCTCTGAGACTCAGTTTCTTCATCTGTAAAATGAGGACCTGGACTCAATGATGTCTCAGTTTCTTTTTTTTTCTTTTTTTGGAAATATTTTATTTATTTTGAAATTTACAATTTTTCTCCTAATCTTGCTTCCCTCCCCTCCACAGAAGGCAGTCTGTTAGTCTTTCCATTGTTTCCATGGTATACATTGATGTACGTTGAATGCAAGGAGAGAGAAATCATATCCTTAAGGTAAAAAAATAAAGTATAAGAGAGAGCAAAATTGCATAATAAGATAATTGTATTTTTTTTTTAATTAAAGGTCTTTGATCTTTGTTCAAACTCCACAATTCTTTCTCAGGATACAGATGGCACTCTCCATTGCAGATAGCTCAAAATTGTGCCCGATTGTTGCATTGATGGAATGAGCAAGTCCATTAAGATTGATCATCGCCCCCATGTTGCTGTTAGGGTGTCCAATGTATTCTGGTTCTTCTCATATCATTCAGACCCAGTTCATGCAAATCCTTCCAGGCTTCCCTGAATTCCCATCCCTCCTGGTTTCCATGACACACCACACCACACACACACACACACACACACACACACACACACACACACACATATATATATGTATATATATACATACATACATATATATATATATATATATATATATATATATATACACACACACCACAGTTTGCTAAGCCATTCCCTAATTGAAGGGCATTCACTTAATTTTCAATTCTTTGCCACCACAAATAGGGCTGCTATGAATATTTTTGTACAAGTGATGTTTTTACCCTTTTTCATCATCTCTTCATGGTACAGACCCAGTAGTGGTATTGCTGTATCAAAGGGTATGTACATTTTTATTGCCCTTTCAGTATAATTCCAAATTTCTCTCCAGGAAGATTGGATGAGTTCACAGTTCCACCAACAATGTATTAGTGTCCCAGATTTCCCACATCCCTTTCAACATTGATCATTTTCCTTTCTGGTCATATTGGCCAATCTGAGAGGTGTGAGGTGGTAACTCAGAGATGCTTTAATTTGCATTTCTCTAAAAAGTAGTGATTTAGAGCAATTTTTTCATATGATTCTGGATCGCTTTGATTTCCTCATCTGTAAATTGGCTTTAAATATCCTTTGACCATTTTTCAGTTGCAGAATGGCTTGTTTTTTTTTAATTTGACTCAGTTCTCTGTATATTTTAGAAATGAGTCCTTTGTCAGAAATACTAGTCATAGAAGTCAGCTTCTTTCTTAACCTAAACCTATGAACTTACTATAAGGTTTAAACTACAGAGATAGTTAAGGATAGGTTTGTAGGGGAGAAATGACATGAGATCTTAATGTTCAAGAAAGTCAGTTCAAAATGATCTACACAATACCCCATATTGGCCCCTTCTAAAACCCACCCAGCTTCTGTCCAGTTTTGCAAAGCAAGGATTCATCTAAGAGCCTAAGAAATCCAGACAGATTGAAGCCACATCCATAAAAGAGCCAAAGACCCAAGGGATACAAGGAAATTTTGTTCTTCTCAATCAACCATTTGGCATTGCAGAGACCCAGTCAAAGGGCTTTGAATAACTTGAAAATGCCAGTCCAGTCTCATTGTAAGGGATTTTCAAGTTCTCTCTCTCTCTCTCTCTCTCTCTCTCTCTCTCTCTCTCTCTCTCTCTCTCTCTCTGTTTCTTTCTGTCTCTCTGTCTCTGTTTCTTTCTCTCCTCTCTCTCTCCTGTCTCCCTTCTCTCTCTCTGCCTCTCTCTGTCTCTGTCTCTCTCCCTCTCCCTCTCCCTCCACACAAACACACACACACACACACACGCACACACCACAAAATACATATATCCAAACATACAACAGACCCATATCGATGTATTTCTAGACACATATAAACCTTTATTTGTGTATATATGCATATATACAACTAACTTAGTAACTTTCTCTTCCTTTCTATCATGTATGATAGATGTCTGTACATGCTTATGAAAATGAGTATATCCTGGACAACTGGGTATCACAGTGGTTAGAGCACTAAATATGGAATCAGGTCATATCTGAAATCCTCCACAGAAACCATGCCTGAACATGTTTGAATGTCTTTGGGATGCCAGTATGACCTTAATAATATCTATCATTTTTCTTCAGCATATTATAGTGGCTAAGTACCTGGTCTTTGGGGAATAAAGGCCTGGCTTCAGATTGTGCATAAGACCCTTTCTTGCTATATTACTGACTCTGTAAGTCCCTCCATTTTTCTGGGTCTCAGTTTCCTTATTTGCTAATTAAGACATTACTCTTGATAAACTCTAAGCTCTCTTTCCAACTCTAAACCAAGGATCCATTTATCATGATGATATCTTTGAAGAGTTTTGTCTTTTTTTGCTAAAATACAACATTTTATCCCATTTGGAGTCCCTGGGCTCCTTGGAATTTAGAGCGTTCTAAGGAAAAATAGGATTTTCAAGGATCTTCTTTGGTGCCAGTGACCCGTGGAGGATCATTGAAATTGCTGAAAGAAGGAAAGGTAGAGAGAATAGAACCAAGCATAGGTATCAAGCAAGTATAGGTATTGAATACTTCCCCAAGCTATCTCTTAATCTCTGGGAGGGATCCTCATCTGACAACTGAGAAACCTGAAGTAGCAGGGAGATCTGTTCGCCTTAAAATACATATTGTTGCTTTGGGTCACTAAGAAGTTAAATGGGTTGCCAAAAGTCGCATGGCTGGTAGGGGTCAAAGGAAAACTTGGTCTCAAATTTTCCTGAGTTCAAATCTAACTTCAGGAATATTTTCAGTGATCTGGGCAGGCCACTCAGTTTCTCTAAGACTCAGTTTCTTCATCTGCAAAATGAGGGGTTGGACTCAAATAATGTCTAAGCTTCTTTCTTAATCTAAAACTAAGAATATAAAATAGTCTTAAAACTTAGAGAGGGTCAAGGATGTATTTGTCCAAAGAATCAAAGACTAAAAAAGATAACCCAGAGCTGCATCTGTGAGAACTGTCCTTTCATTCACTCACCAAACTTTTTTGTCCCCCATATTGTTAGTGAACAAAGTGACATGCTAAGATTATATTCATGGTTATCTAGAAAAGAAAGCATAAAGATTTTGACTGTACCTATCTGTAAAGGACTATCTTTTGCCCTTCTATCCCTAGCACTCAGTACAATGCTGGGTATATGGTAGGTGCTTAATAAATGCTTTTTGGTTGACTGGAAAAGAAGCATAACTATCATGAAGAAAAAAAGAGTAATTGGATTCCAGTGGCAGAGCAAGTGGTAAGACTCAGTGATAATATTCTGTAGTGTTTGGCCAGCTGGTAAGGCCAACATGATGGCTACTGACTGTAGGATCCCTGGATATAAATGCTTCCTCAACAGAGACCTTCATGCGGAGACTAATTGACCACATGTCTGTAGTTTTGCAAGTATGAGTAGAAGGGATATGACTTTCAACATTATTCAGTTCTAAGGGTCTACATCTCTCCTCTTGTCCTCCATTCTCATAATGTGTACCAACTTCCTGTGGGAGAATGAGCACAACAGCATAGATGGAATTGAAAGCTATGAAATTAAATTGGTCAAGCTTGTCCCTGAAGAAGAGGTGAGAAAATTTCCCTTTCTCTCTTAAATGGAAAGGTAGGAAACTGTTAGCCTGGAACATTGAATATGCTGTCAGACCTCAGGTCTTATTGGCTACTTTGTGAAATTTCTCTTTCTTTCTCTCTCTCTCTCTCTCTCTCTCTGTCTCTGCCCCTACCTTATGGTACTTTTGGTAGTAGAAATTGAAGAATATTCTGAAATGAAGATTTTGTAAAAACAAAAGATGTAAAAAATTTAAGATATAAGGAAAATGGTCTATAAATCTTAAAGCTTTATTATTATTATTATTATTACTAGATAGTATTTGCACTTCTCTTGGGCCAAAGAGACTCCAGGATGATGACATCTCACTTTCTACTCCTTGGAGTGAAGTATTGGCCTAATTTATTTTGATAATTAATATTGTGTAGTGATTCTTATAAGACCAGCTACCCTCCAGAGGTCCCTACTTGAGTCACATAACCATAATTAATCTTGGCAACCACCGAGTGTTTGTGATGGTACTCACACCCATAAACATCAGCCTTGAAATAACTTTTTCTTGAAAAGATGAAACATGTCTCTTGCTAGATCTTTGGACTCTCCATTATTCTCTAAGCACCTTTCTTTTGAATCCCTTCTGATAAGTGATGCTAATACTTACTGTCCACACTGAAGCTACAGTCCCAGAGTCAATGGCTAGACCAACATAGCTTTTAAACATACAGTCAAAAAATGGTGGGGGGGAACAATTGTCCTTTTGGTAATCCTAGAATTCATGGCAAGTCCAGAATAGTCCCTTATAAGATACCAAAGAAAATTTCATCTAATTTATGTTTAAATCTTTTCAGATTGTCAGTGCCCTGGAGACAGATTGTACATAGAAGTCATTTAATGAAATAAGGTAGAGGAAACAGTGGCATAGTAGTCAGACTGCTGGACTTTGAATGAGGAACATGAGTTCAAAGCCTCAGACACCATCTGTATGGTCCTTAGAGAGCTTAGGTTACCTCTCTAAGTTTCAGTTTCCCCAGTTGCAAAATGGATCTAATAATATTTATCTCACGGAGCTTGTGTGAGCTATGTAAAGCATTAAAATTTTTAAATGTTATCTAAATCTTGGCTATTAATAAATATTTTATTGAACTATAATTTCACATAATTTATAGTAGGAAGAGAATTTAGAGATCACTTAATCTAATTTCCTCATTTTAAGTATGAAAAAGATGATACCAGAGAAAGGAAAGAAATCACAAAGGTAATAAGTAACAGATCTACAATTTTCGGTGCCAACTCTAGCATCTAAATTACATGAATTTAACTATTTTTACTACCAAATATAAAAGTACTGACACCATCATACTGGGAACATTAAAGTCTAACCACTTATGAGTTCATAGATTTCCAGATAACTTAATCATTCAATTCATCAATAAACATTAATTAAGCATCTTATATTAAGTATATTAATTCATTAAGCATATTATATTCTAGGTAGGTGGACAATAGAGATACAAAGATAAAAGCGAAAACACATCATTCTATTAGAGACTTGAAGGACATTCAATGTAGATTGTATCTGAATAGAGATTCCTTCTACAACTACAGTAGCTGATTATCCTCCAGTCTTTGCTTTGAGATCTTCAGTGAGAATGTTCTTACTACTTCCTCAAGCAGGTCATTTCATTATTATATAGAACTAATATTGGGAGAGATTTTGCTTATGTCAAGTCTACATGTATCTTTCTATAATCTTTAGCATTGCTTCTCCTTTCTGCCTTCTACAGTCAATCAAAACTGGACTCTTTCTGGTAACATTCCATCATATATTTAAAAAAAGCTATCCTTTTTGTCTTTTTGCCCTTTATGTCATCTACAAGCTATCCCAACTATGCCAAAATTGTGCATTTCATTTGACATTTTAAGATTTTCACCTCTCTGGTTAGAAATGGGTGCATTAATTCAACATCAGTCCTCTGGACTTATGATGTAACATTATAGTGACCAAAGTTCTAAAGATGACTGGACCTTGAATACAGCCCATCAGTTCCAAATCCATCCAGTCATTTTATTCTTTACCTCATATCTCTCCACCTTTCCCACAAAAAAATGACTGGCTTGTTGAATGCTTTGCTAAAAATCTAAGTGAATTATTTTGAACATATCTTTTTCATTTTTCATTTTTAATGATCTTATCAAAAAAGAAATAAGCATATTACGGGAGGGAAGTATTCTCATTGAAGTCTTTCTGGGTCTTTTTGATCATTACTGTCTGTACAATGGGATCTTTGCTGTTCAGTCATTCAGTCATGTCTGACTATGATTCCATGAATGATAGAACTCTTGATCTTTTTCTCTTTCACTATCCTTAAAAATCTATTCAAGGGGCAGCTAGGTAGCACAGTGGATAGAGCATTGGCCCTGGAGTCAGGAGTACCTAGGTTCAAATCCAGCCTCAGACACTTAAGAATTACCTAGCTGTGTGGCCTTGGGCCCATTACCTTGCAAAAAACCTAAAAAAATCTATTCAAGTTTATGTTCAGTGTTTCCTTGATACTTTCCATCAACCTCATGTTCTGCCAACCCCTTTTCCTTTTGCCTTTAATCTTTCCCCAAAACAGGGTCTTTGAACAATGAGTCCAAGGAGTACTAACTTCTCATTGTGTGGTCAAACTATTTAAGCTTCAGTTTCAGTATTTGAATCTTCAGTGATTTCTTTACATACAGACTGATTTGAATTCTTTACCACCCAGGGGACTCTGAAGTCTTTTCCACTACCATATTTCAGAAACATTAATACTGTAACAGATTTTCCTATAGCCCAATTCTAACAGTCATATGTTAATATTGGAATACCTATAGAGACCTTTGTCAGTAGGTGATTCCTTTGTTTTCTAAATATATTGTTCAGACTTGTCATAGCTTTCCTTCCAAGGAACAAATAAATATCTTTTAATTTCATGGCCGCAATCTCTGTCTGCTGTGATCTTGGAGTCCAAAAATATAGAATCTGCTGCCGCTTCCATTTCTTCTCCCTCTGTTTGCCTGGAAGTGATAGAACCAGTTGCCACTCCTTGGCACTTCTAGTTGCCAAGATCATGTGTGTGTGTGTGTGTGTGTGTGTGTGTGTGTGTGTGTGTGTGTAAAGGCTTCAAACCTACTTTTATGCCCTTCCCTTTCACCCTCATCCAAAGACTTCTTAATTCCCCTTTACTTTCTGCTATCAGAGTAGCATCATCTTCATTTCTGAGATTATTGCTATTTCTCTTGGCAACTTTAATTTCAGTTTTCGATTCATCCAATCTGACATTTCACATGATGTAGACTTCATATAAGTAAAATAAATGAGATGAAAATATACGTCCTGTCATTCTCTTTTTCTTATCTTAAACCAATCAATTGTTCCATGTTTGGGGCTAGTCGTTGCTTCCTGGCCCTCAAACAGATTCCTCTGGGGACAAGGAAGATGATTTGTTGTCCCCATCTCTTTGAAGACTTGGCACATTTATTGCGATCCACACAGGAAAAAGCTTCAGTGTAGTCACTTGAAGCAGAAGTAGTTGTTTTAACAGAACTCCCTTGCTTTCCAGCAAACATTGACAATTTGGTATTGGGGGCTCACTAAGTGACTCTTCCTTTAAACATATAACTTCTTATTTTTCCAGGGTTCAAAATCGAGTCATTTTCCTAAAGTCTGAAGACATCGTGACTTTTATCAGCAACAACAATGGCTAGGATTTATAAAGTAGGACCATGTTCTGCCAAATACTCCCATTTGATCCTTCCATGGTTGGTCCCATTTGATCCTCACATTAACCTTGTGATGTAGATAGTTACCCAGGTGAGAAATCTGAGCATGAGAGAGGTTAAGTGATTTCCTTCACATCACCAATCAAGTGTCTGATGCAGGATGTGAACTCAGATATTCCCAACTCCAAGGCCACTGCTCTATCTACAACACCATTTAGATTCCTGTCCCTCTTCTCAAGAAGAGTGCCCCTATGGTTCTTCATCTTTCATCCACAAACTTCTAAAGATCACTGCCAGGGACTCAGAATTCTTACTTTCTAGTTCTTTTGTATACCTTAAGATGTTTTTCATATATGGGGAGGTTGACTTTAACTCATCAAAGGTACATAGATACTCTCATTTACTTCCTACTTATCTTAAGCATCAATGCCATACATACATAAGCTATATGCCATCCATTCTCTACAAAAGATCATTTTCAAAAGAGGATAAAAGAAGCTGAATCACAATAGACAAGCTCTGCCTCCTCTCCCTTCTTAACCCTGAGACTTGTGTCTCTCCTTTGATCCTCTTTCTTTTCTTCAATGTCACTAATATATGCATTTTTTTCTGTTGGCTTTCACTTACCTCAACACTCTCAGCTCATCATACTAAGTTCCTAACATTCCTATAGAGCCCAGTCATGTTTTTGGAGGTGTTATCAGATACCTGCTTTGGTTTTAAACTTCTGCATCCATCCTTGAAAAATATTAATTTTTTGGTGAGTTATATTATGTAGGCATCCATATCAGTCTCTAATGACAACTCCACCCTCTCCTTCTTTTCTTTTATCTGAATTACTTCTCTTTTATGACTACAGAAATTTGCTCTCGAGAGCTTCCCACACCCCATTCTTCTTCTGAATCATTTGACATCAGTTTTCCCTAAACGAAAGGTACATGGCACTATCAGATTTTTTCAGAGCATTTCTCTCTTCTGCAAATTCTAAGAAGGGACAGCTATTTTACCTGATAGTTGCCATCATTTCTATTTGGTACCCAATCATTATTAGTAGAAATCAGCTCTGTAACAGAATTTTCTCTTGTTTTCTTTTTCTTTTTAGCAAGGGAATGGGGTGAAGTGTCTTGCCCAAAGTCACACAGTCAGTTATTATTAAGTGTCTGAGATTAAATTTGAACTCTGGTTCTCCTGATTCCAGGGTGGGTGCTCTATACACCAAACCACCTAGCTGATCCTCTTGTTTTCTTTTCTCTCTTCTCTTCTCTTCTCTTCTCTTCTCTTCTCTTCTCTTCTCTTCTCTTCTCTTCTCTTCTCTTCTCTTCTCTTCTCTTCTCTTCTCTTCTCTTCTCTTCTCTATTTTTTTATAGCAAGACAACGGGATTAAGTGACTTGCCCAAGATGACACAGCTCAGTAAGCATTAAGTGTCTGAGACCAGATTTGAACTGTCTTCCTGATTCCAGCCCAAGTGCTCTATCCACTATGTCGCCTAGCTACCTCTTCTTGGTTTCTTTTTAAAGAATGAAGTCAAGAGAAATAATCACAGCTTTGCTAGAGAGAGAGAGAGAGAGAGAGAGAGAGAGAGAGAGAGAGAGAGAGAGAAAGAGAGAGAGAGAAAGTACATGGTACCAGGATAAATGAGTTGTACCCATCTCTATTGTTTAATGTATTGACTCCAGGTTTTTGATCTTTTCCCCAAATTACCTATTTCCTCTTTGTGTCTAAATGGTCTGTAGTATGCTCTAGATGACAATTTCACTTCTCTTTCTGCCTCCATTTAGTTTTCTGAAATACTTTTAAGCAAATGTGACTTTCTTGTATTCTGTATCTTGGTTTTTTCCTAATAAGTAGATATTTTTAACTCCTTTAAAATTAAATGTATTATTATAATAAAAATAACAATTCTACCAAAACTAAACTATCTGTTTAGTGCCCTACAAATCAAAATTCCAAAAAATTACTTTAATGAGTTAGAAAAAATTGTAAGTAAATTCATATGGAGAAATAAAAAGTCAAGAATTGCCAGGAGCTTAATGAAAAAAAGGTGCAAAAGAAGGTGGCTTAGCACTACCCGATCTAAAATTATACTATAAAGCATCAGTCATCAAAACTGTTTGGTATTGGCTAAGAAATAGAGTGGTGGACCAGTGGAATAGACTAGGTGTAAAAAGCAGGAGAGGATTATAGTAATCTGCTGTTTGATAAACCCAAAGAGTCCAGCCATTGGGATAAAAACTCCCTCTTTGATAAAAACTGCTGGGATAATTGGAAGTTAGTATGGAAGAAACTTAGATTAGACCAACACCTCACATCCTTTACCAAGATAAGATCCAAATGGTTACAGGACTAAGACATAAAAACCAATACTATAAGCAAATTAGAAGATCAAGGACTAGTCTACCTGTGAGATCTATGGAAAGGGCAGCAGTTTATGACTAAGGAAGAGTTGGAGAACATCACCAAAAACCAATTAGATGATTTCGATTACATTAAATTAAAAAGCTTTTGCACAGATAAAACCAATGTAATCAAGATCAAAAGAAAAGTAGTAAATTGGGAAACAATCTTTACAACTAATGATTCTGACAAAGGACTCATTTCTAAAATATACAGAGAACTGAGTCATATTTTTAAAACAAAAAGCCATTCCCCAATTGACAAATGGTCAAAGGATATGCAAAGGCAATTTACAGATGAGGAGATCAAAGTAATCCATAGACATATGAAAAAATGCTCTAAATCATTTAATTATTAGAGAAATGCAAATTAAAGCTTCTCTGAGGTACTACCTCACACCTCTCAGATTGGCCAGTATGACCAGGAAGGATAATGATCATTGTTGGAAGGGATGTGGGAAATCTGGGACACTATTACACTGTTGGTGGAGCTGTGAACTCATCCAACCCTTCTGGAGAGCTATTTGGAACTATGCCCAAAGGGCACCAAAAATGTGCATACCCTTTGACCAAGCAATACCACTACTGGGTCTATACCCTGAAGAGATGAGGAAAAAGGGTAAAAACATTACTTATACAAAAATATTTATAGCAGCCCTGTTTGTGGTGGCAAAGAATTGGAAATCCAGTAAATGTCCTTCAATTGGGGAATGGCTTAGCAGACTGTGGTATATGTATGTCATGGAACACTACTGTTCTATTAGAAACCAGGAGGGATGGGATTTCAAGGAAACCTGGAGGGATTTGCATGAACTGATGCTGAGTGAGATGAGCAGAACCAGAAAAATACTGTACACCCTAACAGCAACATGGGAGTGATGTTAAACCTTGAAGGACTTGCTCATCTCATTGTTGCTCATCAGTTCAACAATTGGGAACAATTTTGGGCTGTCTGCAAAGGAGAGTACCATCTGTATCCAGATAAGGAGCTGTGGAGTTTGAACAAAGTACAAGGACTATTCCCTTCAATTTGGGAAAAAAACCAAATATCTTATTGTCTGTTCTTGTTACCTCTGAGAATTCTGTTCTCTTTAAGGATATGATTTCTCTGTCATCACACCCAAATTGGATCAAGGTAAAACATGGAAACAAAGTAAAGACTGACGGAGTGCTATCTGTGGGGTGGGGGTGGGAGAGGGAAGCAAGATTGGGGGAAAATTGTAAAACTCAAATAATATCTTCAATAAAAATAAAAAATAAAGTGAAAAAAATTAAATGTATTATTTATTAAGTTTTTAACACATTTTCTTTTAAAATTTGAAATTACAAATTTTCACCCTCATTCCCAGATCCACTGAGGAGAGCAATATTATTTCAAATATACATGTGAAATCATGAAAAATATTTTCATATTATCCATATTTAAAAAAACAAGAAAAATAAAGTGAGTAAAATTTACTTCACTTTATCTTCATAATTAATCAATTTTCTTCTAGAAAACTGTAATTAATTTTTCATCAATAGTTCTTTGGAAATGTCTTCAATCATTGCATTGATCAAAGTGGCCAAATTTTTCACAGTTGGTCCAAAACAGCATTGCTGTTACTGTGCACAGTGATCTCCTAGTTTGTCTCCCTTCAATTTGCATCAGTTCAAATCATTTTCATGATTTTCTGAAATTCTATGCTCCAGTCATTTCTTATAGCATAATAGTACATCAAAATCATATGCCATAACTTGTTTAGTCACTTCCTAATTGAGCATGATTGTATATTCCTGTCATTGTTCAGTCAATTTAGTCATGTCCAACCCTTTGTGAGGATTTTTTAAGGAATGATACTAGAGTCTGTTGCCATTTCCTTCTCCAGTTCATTTTAAAGGAGAGGAAACTGAAGCAACTAGGGTTAAATGACTTGATCAGTGTCACACAATTAATAAACATCTGTGGTCAGATTTGCGCTTGGGAAGATTCATCTTTCCGACTCTGGGATTGACACTCTGTCCACTGTGCTATATAACTGTCCAATATTAAGCCATCCATCATCCATTTGAATCTATCCTCTTTATTTGTATAAAAATGTTTCATTTAACTGTCTTAGGAAGTATCCTCAAACTTTTCTAATCTGGTTTCAAATTGGAATATACAGTTTATTTTCTTCTTAGTTCAAACCAACCAAGAGACATTTCAAATCCATAATATGAATGGAGAAGCTCCTTTCTTACCAATGAATAAGACTTTATGGTGCCCCTCCCATCAAAACAAGACAGAAATTTTGGATAGAAGTGGGCTGGTTAGACCAATGCATGCCCAAGAGCGAAGAATGAATTCCGATGCAAGACCAACTTCTTCATGAATAAGCAAACTCTCAAATTTACCTCAAATTCAGGTTGTTGTCATCTTGAAGTAATATGAAGATAATGATGATTATGATGCTTGTCACTCTCAAAGAAGATCCTGATATCAGGTAGGTGATGCCATGACAAGCACATGAATTGGATTTGAGTGAGGTGGGGCTGTGCTGAGTCAGGAGCCTCACTTTCTCCTCCAGAGCCATCTGGATCCAAATAGAGAGGAATCTATTGATGCTTCAGTGAAAGTTTTGTTGCTGGCCCTCCATTTCATCCTATACAAACTTCTATACACAAATACTAAAACTGGTCATCTCCAGATGACCAACATCTGTTGAATTATATTCCTTATTATCCACAGTTCCAACCTTGCCTAAGGTGGCAGCTATTTCTAAACTATCTTCTGTGGCCACAAGGCACAGTGGAACATGTAAGATAAAGTCCATCTTGAAGGATTCATTATCATCATAAAGGTAGAGTTTCTCCCACTCAGGATGGATCTTCTACAGGTTGATGATGTTCTCAAGTAGCATGTCAGCCATATCAGGCTATGGGAGATTTGCTCAATTTCTTTTGAATATGATATTTCCATCTAGACACAGGTATCATTGATACTAAGTCAAATTTGCATCCTTGTGCATGTAAACCTCTAGTTTATCTTGCTTATTAACTAGACTTTGTACATATATTTATAAATATATGATACCTTGGGTTTCACCTATTATTCTTGGATGAATTTTCCTGTGAACTTCTTGATGTTTCAAATCATGGTCTTTGGCCATGCTTTTAGGATCTACTTTGGGACAGCACATAGATATCTTATGTACCTTCCTCTACAAGGAAAGTCCACAAGTTGGCCTTACATTTGCTCCAGTCTTCTTTTGTCTTCCACTTCCAGTGTCAAGATTGATATGATTCAGTTTTTAAAATATACTCACTTATTAATTACTAGACTGGATGATTATGAATAGTCTTGTTTATTAATTAATGACTGCCTTTATTAGACCACTATTTCAAGAAAGCTCCATTCACATTTTATTTCATTCTCTTCTTTCTGGCATCCTCCTCTGTCTTCCTACCATCTGTCTTAAAGACATTCTTTCCTTTCACTTCTGGAACCATGAACCATGGAGAAATTCAGTCTGCCATTGCTACTGCTCTCACAATGACTACTCACTTGCCCTCCCTAGAACATTCTGCTCCCTTCCTGACTAACACTTTCCTGAGTATTTGGGCTTTCTCAAAGTCACAGTGCTTGAACATAATAGGTATTTAATAAATTCAATTTTATTCATCCAGTCTCCTTAAGAGTCCCAATAACTAAGTTAGTATTTATCGAGAATCGAAAACCTTTCAATGCTTAATGCCTTAGACTCCCATTTTTGTCCCATAGTCATGGCAGAAGTAAACTTGAGGGCCATTGGGTAATTTATTTTGTGGAAGACCAAGAAATCCCACCAAGTGGATAATGCAGTGGTGTAGAGCCCCTCTCTATCCTTATTGAAGCTTGGTTTCCCCTCAGACAACAGACATCTGTGGCTGGCATCCTATAGAGGAGATGACTTTGAGTTCAGTTTTGAGGGAATTATGGATTCTTAAAGACCAAGAAGAAAATGGAGAAAAAGCCCTTCTCTTTTTCCCAATATGGTAAACAGCTCCAGAAGTGGCATTTCCCTCCTCTTGATAAGTCTTCCAACAAAGCCTCATTTGTCAAATATGTTAGAGAGGAAACTCTTGTTCAGGGATGGCATGAATGATGTGGCCTTTCTGGTCCTTTTGGACTCTGAGGTCTCATGATTCTGTGATATTTTAATGCCTCTTCAGTTCCACACTCATAACGATGGCCTCTGATTTATTGCACCTTTTTTCATGACATCTTGTCCACCCATTAACCACCCCTCTTCCAACTTTGGAGAGCTGTAAGAATTGCAGGCACTGTGCTTTGGGTGAACTAATCAATCTCTCTAGGCTAACCTTGCAAAACCAAGCCTATTAAACTATGTCAAACATTCTATGCTCCATTTACCACTCTGCTCCCTAAGTCCCACCCATCTCATTCAACAACATTCAATAGACATTCATCATCCCCCTCACTTCTTGACACATGCCACTCTAACCTATTTCCCAATGTAATAGTTTCCTAATCTCAATCATACAGTCTCATTGCCTTTAGTGTACAATACTAAACAGCTTCCCTCTCAAGCTTTATTTTTTTTCTTTTGGATCAACCTCAATTAGATAGCTACTTGATTCCCTCCTCTTTCAGTTCAATCCACTGGCCCTTCTTAAATCCATTCTAAGATCTCAGCAGACATAACACTTCATGATTTCCTCAAATTTTGGATCCAATGTCCCCCATGAATTTTTTTTTAACCAAAACCTTTCTGCCACCAGAGAATCTCTCTTACCTTGCAAGTCTCTTCAATGCAGGGTTATGAGGAAAAGATATTATAGAAGGCATCAGGGTATAACTGAAAGAAATAGCAAATCCTAGGAAGACAAAGACCTGGGCTGAATTGTGCCTTGGATGGTCACTAACTGTGTGGTTTTGGACAAGTAACTTAATCTTTCTTGACCTCACTGAGACTGGTGATTTTGCATACTTAAATCCAATACACTTGCACATCGTGGTATCACATCCCTGACATTATGGTCCTTTTTGAAAACGGAGACCAAGGAAGCAAGTAACAAACCAAAATGAGGAGTGAATTGAATGAGGTCTTTTGTAATTCATGATCATAAGTCATTTTTGAATGTTATTTTATTTCTTTCAAAATAAATATAAAGATAGTTTTCAACATTTATCTTTCTGTAAGCTTTTTTGTTCATTATCCATTTTATTTATTTATTTTTTATTTATTTTTATTTTTTATTCTCATTTTGTACAAATTTTTTTTACATTAACAAAATATTCTTGTTTAAGAGTAAACGAAATACCCCCTCCCCCCATAAATATAGACTTGATTGAGCGATAAAGTAAAGGGGAAAGAAAAAAATTAAAATTAAAAAAAATAATAGTAGTAATTGTAGGTATGGCCAGGTGGTGCAATGGATGAAGCACCAGCCCTGTAGCCACGAGCACCCAAGCCCACATCCAGCCCCGTAGAACCAACAATCACCCAGCCGTGTGACATGCAAGCCACCTGATCCCCACTGCTCTGCAAAAACCAAAAAGAAGGAAAAAAAAAGACCCAAAATAAAATAAAATAGTAATAATAGTAGAGGTGGCTGGGTGGCGGACAGAGCATTGGCCATTGACCCAGGAGCACCCAGGTCCAAATCCAGTCTCAGACAACCAACGATCACCCTGCCATGAGTCTCCAGGCAGGCCACCCAGCCCCATTTGCTCTTCACCCTCTCTCAAATAATAATAATAAAAAATGTGCTTCAGTCTTTGTTCCAACCCCAGCAACTCTGTCATGGGTGGATCACATTCTTTATGGTAAGTCAATTGCAAAAGTTACTTCCATATTTTTCCACTGTTGTCATTGCTGATCGCAACTCCCTCCTTTCTTATTTCTCCACTACCATGTACTATATTTTCCCTTTCCTTTCACTCTGACTCTACTGTAGGGTAGCTGAGTGGTGCAGCAGACAGATTCCTGGCCCTGGGGTCAAGAGGCCCTGAGCCCCCATACCACCCCTTAGGCCTAGCATCCACCTGGCCCTATGGTCCTGGACAGGCCATCCAATCCCACCCCCTTGCAAGAAGTAAAAAAGAAAATATGTTATATCTGATCACTCCCCCCCCCCATGGTCCATCTTCTCCTCCTTCATTCACATCCCCACCCCTTCCCCCTGTCCCCACCCCTTCTTACTCCAGATGTCTATACCCCATTGAGTATATTTGCTGTTTCCTCTCCTAGCCACCTCTGATGAGAGCAAAGGTTCCCTCATTCCCCCTTGCCTCCCCCCTTCCATATCATTGCAATAGCTCATTGTAATAAAACAAATCTTATTATATGAAATATCTTGGCCTATTCCCCCTTTCCTTTTTCTTTCTCCCATCACATTTCCCTTTTTTTCTATTGACTCCATTTTTACACCATATTATATCTTTGAATTCAGCTTTCTCCTGTGCTTCAACTACAAAAGCTCCCTCTATCTGATCTATTAACTGAGAAGGTTCATATAAGAATTATCAGTGTCATTTTTCTATGCAGGAATACATGCAGTTCATCCTCATTAAGTCCCTCATATTTTCCCCTTCTCCTCCACTCTCTATGCTTCACCTGAGTCCCATATTCGAAGATCAAACCTTCTATTCAGCTCTGGCCATTCCAAAAGGAACATTTGAAATTCCCCTGGTTCATTGAAAGTCCATCTTTTTCCCCTGGAAGAGGACATTCAGCCTTGCTGGGTAGTTCATTCTTGGCTGCATTCTAAGCTCTTTTGCCTTCCGGTATATTATATTCCAAACCCTACGAGCTTCCAATGTAGTTGCTGCTAAGTCCTGTGTGATCCTGACTGCAGTTCCATGATATTTGAATTGTGTCCTGGATGCTTGCAATATTTTTTCTTTGACTTGGGAGTTTTGGAACTTGGCTATAATATTCCTAGGGGTTGGTTTTTTGGGATCTCTTTTTTGGGGGGATTGGTGGATTCTCTCCATTTCTATTTTTGCCCTCTGCTTCTAGAATATCAGGGCAATTTTCCTGTAGTAATTCTTTGAAAATGATGTCAAGGGGGCAGAGCCAAGATGACTACATGAAGGGATCCAGTCTTAGGAGCTCTCTGATAAAACTCATAAGCTAAGGACTCTAACTAAACTTTCAAGAGACAGAACCCAGAAAGGGACCCAGTGAGGCAGTTCTCCTATTCAAGGTAACCTGGAAAAGAGCAGAAAGGCTCTACTCCCCAGGGTCAGAGGGGGCCCCCGCAGGAGGGGTGACCCGCCAGAGCGAAAGAACTTCAGCCTCCCGGAGGCAGCCCCAGGGTGCTGGGAGCCACAGCTCACAGCAACGGGGGAGTCTCCTGAGCTGCAACCCAGGGAGCATGGGGCACAAAATGGGGGAACAGCGGGGGACCTCTGCCAGAGAGAGCATGTGGAGCCCAGCCCTCGGGGCACACAGGGAGCTACTTAGTCTTTCTGCAGCCCTGATCTAGGAAACAGAAGCAGGCAGAGCCTGTAAACAGGAGCCCCCAGGGCATGAGCCCATTGAGCTGAGAGAGGGGAGTGAAGAGAGAGAGACTGCCTAGCTCTGTCCTCTGCCTCTGGAACAGGATACAGGGCCTCTGACCACATTCAGATCCTGATAGCAGTCTAGGCCCCCCCACAGAACAGCAGTGCCCCCCCCCACCTTGGCCCTGTGGCAGAGGGGGGCACTTATGGTCATTCACAGACCAGGAGGGAGGACAGAGCCTTATATGCTGAGACCCTTGTGGGAGTGTCCCAAAAACTCAGGAATCACCCCAAAACCAGGCCCAGGCTGGGAAAATGAGCAAGCAGAGAAACAAAAGGAAGACTATTGAGAAATATTTTGCAAATGAGCCCAAGAAGGATCAAAATACTCAGTCTGAAGATGAGGAAGCACAAGCTCCCGCATCTAAAGACTCCAACAAAAACAGAAATTGGGCTCAGGCTATGACAGAGCTCAAAAAAGACTTTGAAAATCAAATGAGGGAGTTGGAAGAAAAACTGGGGAAAGAAAGGAGAGAGATGCAGGAAAAACATGAAAATGAAGTCAGCAGCAGTCAAGGAAATCCAAAAAAATGCTGAAGAAAACAGCATGCTAAAAACCAGCTTAGGTCAAATGGATAAAACAGTTCAAAAAGTTATTGAGGAGAAGAATGCTTTAAAAAGCAAAATTGGCCAGATGGAAAAAGAGATAAGAAAACTCTGAGAAGAACAAATCCTTCAGACAAAGAATAGAATTCAGGGAGATTGATGAATTTACCAGAAATCAGGAATCAATACTTCAAAACCAAAAAACATAAAAAAATTAAAAGAAAATGTGAGATATCTCATTGAGAAAACAACTGATATGGAAAACAGACTTAGGAAAGATAATTTAAAAATTATTGGAATACCTGAAAGTCATGATCAGGAAAAGAGCCTTGACATCATTTTCAAAGAATTACTACAGGAAAATTGTCCTGATATTCTAGAAGCAGAGGGCAAAATAGAAATGGAGAGAATCCACCAATCCCCCAGAGAAAGAGATCCCAAGAAACCAACCCCTAGGAATATTACAGCCAAGTTCCAGAACTCCCAAGTCAAGGAGAAAATATTACAAGAACCCAGAAGGACACAGTTCAAATATCGTGGAGCTGCAGTCAGGATCACACAGGACTTAGCAGCAACTACATTGGAAGCTAGTAGGGCTTAGAATGCCATATACCTGAAGGCAGAGGAGCTTAGAATGCAGCCAAGAATGAACTACCCAGCAAGGCTGAATGTCCTCTTCCAGGGGAAAAGATGGACTTTCAATGAATCAGGGGAATTTCAAATGTTCCTTTTGGAATGGCCAGAGCTGAACAGAAGGTTTGATCTTCAGATACAGGACTCAGGTGAAGCATGGAGATTGGAGGGGAGGGGGGAAATATGAGGCACTTAATGAGGATGAACTGCATGTATAGAAAAGTGATGCTGGTGATATTCACATGGACTTTCTCAGTTAATAGAGCAGGTAGAGGGAGCTTTTATGGTTGAAGCACAGGAGAAAGCTGAATCTGAAGATAAAATATGGTGTAAAAATGGAGTCAATAGAAAAGAAAGGGAAATGGAATGGGAGAAAGAAAAAGGAGAGGGGGAATAGTCCAAGCTATTTCACATAATAAGTTTTTTTTTTATTACAATGAGCTATTGCAATGATGTGGAGCGGGGGAGGCAAAAGGGAATGAGGGAACCTTTGCTCTCATTGGAGATGGCTAGGAGAGGAAACAGCAAATATACTCAATGGGGTGTGGACATCTGGAGTAGGAAGGAGGGGGGAGCAGGGGGAAGGGGTGGGGATGTGAATAAAGGAGGAGGGGATGGACCATGGGGGGAGACTGGTTAGATATAACACTTTTTTTTTTTGCTTCTTGCGAGGGGATGGGATTGGAGGGCCTGTCCGGGACCATAGGGCCAGGTGGATTCTGGGCCTGGGGGGGTGGTGTGGGGCCTCAGGGCTTCTTGGCCCCAGGACCAGGGATCTGTCTGCTGTGCCATTTGACGACCCTACAGCAGAGTCAGAGTGAAAGGAGAGAGAAAATATAGTACATGGTGATGGGGAAATGAGAAAGGAGGGAGTTGTGATCAGCAATGGCAACGTTGGAAAAATATGGAAGTAACTTTTGTGTTGGACTTATCATAAAGAATGAGATCCACCCATGACAGAGTTGTTGGTGTTGGAACAAAGACTGAAGCACATTTTTTGTTATTATTATTTGGGGGAGGGTACAGGGCAAGTGGGGCTGGGTGGCCTGCCTGGGGTCACATAGTAGGGTGATCTTTGGGTGTCTGGGGCCGGATTTGGACCCAGGTGCTCCTGGCTCAAGGGCCAATGCTCTGTCTGCCACCCAGCCACCCCTACTGTTATTACTACTTTATTTTCTTTTTGGTTTTTGCAGGGCAGTGGGGATCGGGTGTCTTGCATGGCACATGGCTGGGTGATTGTTGAGTGTACGAGGCTGGATATGGACTCGGGTGCTCGTGGCTCCAGGGCTGGTGCTTTGTCCATTGCGCCACCTGGCCATACCTACAATTATTACTATTATTTTTTTTAATTTAATTTTTTTTCTCTCCCCTTTACTTTTTTCACCCAAGCAAGTCTATCTATATTCATGGGGGGAGGGGTATTTTGTTTCATGTAAACAAGAATATTTTATTAATGTAAAAAAAACATTTGTACAAAATGAGAATAAAAAATAAATTTTAAAAAATTACAAAAAAAAAAAAAGAAAATGATGTCAAGGCTGTTTTCCTGATCATGACTTTCAGGTATTCCAATAATTTTTAAATTATCTTTCCTAAGTCTGTTTTCCATATCAGTTGTTTTTTCAATGAGATATTTCACATTTTCTTCTAATTTTTCATTTTTTTGTTTTTGAAGTATTGATTCCTGATTTCTGGTAAATTCATCCATCTGCCTGTATTCTATTCTTTGTCTGAAGGATTTGTTCTCCTCAGAGTTTTCTTATCTCTTTTTCCATCTGGCCAATTTTGCTTTTTAAAGCATTCTTCTCCTCAATAACTTTTTGAACTATTTTATCCATTTGACCTAAGCTGGTTTTTAGCATGCTGTTTTCTTCAGCATTTTTTTGGATTTCCTTGACTGCTGCTGACTTCATTTTCATGTTTTTCCTGCATCTCTCTCCTTTCTTTCCCCAGTTTTTCTTCCAACTCCCTCATTTGATTTTCAAAGTCTTTTTTGAGCTCTGTCATAGCCTGAGCCCAATTTCTGTTTTTGTTGGAGTCTTTAAATGCAGGAGCTTATGCTTCCTCATCTTCAGACTGAGTATTTTGATCCTTCTTGGGCTCATTTGCAAAATATTTCTCAATAGTCTTCCTCTTATTTCTCTGCTTGCTCATTTTCCCAGCCTGGGCCTGGTTTGGGGGTGCTTCCTGAGCTTGTGGGACACTCCCACAAGGGTCTCAGTGTGTGAGGCTCTGTCCTCCCTCCTAGTCTGTGAATGACCATATGCGCCTGCTCCTCTCTGCCATGGGCCTGAGGTGAGGGGGCCGCTCCTGTTCTGTATGGGGGCCTGGACTGTGATCAGGATCTGAATGTGGTCAGAGCCCCAGAGTCCTGTTCCAGGGGCAGAGGACAGAGCTCTGCAGTCTCTCTTCACTCCCCTCCCTCAGCTCAATGGGCTCATGCCCTGGGGGCTCCTGCTTACAGGCTTCCTCAACTGATGGGCATCTCCTCAATTTCCAATTCTTTACCACCATAAAAAAGCTGCTATGCACATTTTTGTACATATGAGTCTTTTACTCTTTTTTTTACGATCTCTTTGGGAGACAAACTAGTAGACTCAATCTAAGGGTATGCACAGTTTTAATGTCCTTTGTCCATAGTTCTTAATTATTCTCTAAAATGTTTGGATCAGTTCACAAATCCACCCACAGCACATTAGTGTTTCAGTTTTCCCACATTCTCTCCAACATTGATGATCATAATTCTTATATCCATGGTCACTTTAAGATTATTCATTCACTTCTACATCATTTCCTTTTTCTGTCTATGCAATCCATACAGAAAACTCTTGTCAGCTTTACTTCTGATGTTCTCCATCATGCAGGTAACATGCCTAACATTCTTATCACTTTAGCACATGGTACTTGGTCTTTGTCTCCAGTCCAACTCTGGTCACCTCCATTCAAGGAAGACATTATTAGTGCCAAACACTTTTTTTATTCCAATAACTACGTTCCTTAATCTCATCATTTTCAGTGGTTTCCTTCTCCATTCATGCTAGTTTTACACTGTCAAGGGGTCATTATTCTTGGTCTGACATCTGCTCCAGAATTTGGAACCTGGAAATTCTGCTCTCCACCATCCCTGCCATGTTCTCATCCACTATTCACCTATTCCTTGCCCCCAATGCAACTGTCAGTCTTAAGTCCTCTCTATTCTACCACCTGGATTTTTTCAAACTGGCATTATCCTCATTCCAGCAAAATACTTTCCATTTAAACCCAATTTAATTCTCTGTCCTCCTCAAAACCCTCTGCATTCAATCGAAGTGAAAAAGGCAGAGGTGGCAATCCTTATTTCAATATACCAGTTGCAAAATTGATCTCATTAAAAGAGATAAGGTAGGAAACACCTTAAACTTAACTTAAACCCCTAAAAGGTACCATAGACAATGAAACAATTTCAATACTAAATATGTATGTACCAAGGGGTATAGCATCCAGATTCTTAGAGGAGAAGTTGAATGAGTTACAGGAAGACACAGACAGGAAAGCTCTACTAGTGGGAGATCTCAACCTCCCTATTCAGAATTAGATAAACATAACCATAAAATAAACAAGAAGGAAATTAAGGAGCTAAATAGAATGTTAGAAAGCCTAGACATGATAGACCTTTGGAGAAAAGTGAACAGGGATTGAAAAGAATACACCTTTTTTTCCTGCAGTACGTGGCACCTACAAAAAAAACTGATCATGGACTATGGCATAAAATCTTCATAATCAAAAGCAGAAAGACAGAAATAGTGAATACTTCCTTTTCAGACCATAATGCAATAAAAATCACATGCAATAATGGGCCATGGAGAGATAGACCTAAAACTAATTGGAAACTTAATAACCTCATTTTAAAGAATGAGTGGATCAAACAACAAATTATAGATACATTTAATGATTTCATCCTAGACAATGACAATAATGAGACATTATACCAAAACTTATGGGCTACAGCCAAAGCAGTTATTAGGGAATTTATTATATCTCTAAATGCTTACATGAATAAAATAGAGGAAGAAATCAATGAACTAAGCATGCAAATAAAAATTAGAGAAAGAAAAAATTAAATACCCCAATTCATTACCAAATTGGAAATTTTGAAAATTAAAGGAGAAATTAATAAAATCAAAAACAAGAAAACTATTGAATTAATAAATAAAACCAATATTTGGTTTTATGAAAAAAACAATAAAATAGGTAAACCTTCAGTTAATTTGTTTTAAAAAAGAAAGAAGAAAACCAAATTACTAGTATCAAAAATGAAAAAGAAGACCTCACCACCAATGAGGAGGAAATTAAAATAATAATTCAGATCTCTTTTGCTCAACTGCATGCCAATAAAATTGCTAATCTAAGTGAAATGGATTAATATTTCAAAAATATAAATTTCCCAGATTAAATGAAGAGGAAATTAAATACCTAAATAACCCCATCTCAGAAAAAGAAATTCAACAATCAATGAACTCCCCAAGAAAAAATCTCCAGGGCCAGATGGACTTACCAGTGAATTTAATAGAACATTTAAAGAACGATTGGTTCCAATTCTATATAAACTCTTTGGAAAAACAGTTGAAGACAGAACTCTGCCTAATTTCTTCTACAACCCCAATGTGATGCTGATACCTAAACCAGGAAGAGTCAAAACAGAGAAAGAAAATTATAGAGCAATTTCTCTAATGAATACAGATGCAAAAAGTCTTAAATAAAATCTTAGCAAAGTGATTACAGCAAGTTATCACTAGGATAATACAGTATAACCAAGCAGGATTTATTCTAGAAATGCAGGGCTGGTTCAATATTAGGAAAGCTGTCAGTATAATTGACTATATCAATAAAAAACCCAAGAGAAATCATATGATTATCTCAATAGATGCTGAAAAAGCCTTTGACAAAACACAGTACCATTCCTACTAAAAACACTATGGAGCATAGGAATGAATGGATTATTTCTTAGAATGATAAGCAGTATCCATCTGAAACAATTAACAGGCATTATATGCAAAATGGTTAAGCTAAAGGTATTCCAAAGAAAAGCCAGGGTGAAACAAAGATGCCCATTATCACCACTACTATGCAATATTGTTTTAGAAATGTTAGATTCAGCCAGAAGGGAAGAAAAAAGAAATTAGAATTGGGAAGGAAGAGACAAAATTTTCACTCTTTGCAGATGACATGATGGTATGCCTAGAGAACCATAAAAAATTATCTAAAATAGCAATGGAAACAATTAGCAACTTTAACAAAGTCATAAGATATAAAATAAATCCAAACAAATCCTTAGTATTTCTATATATTACTAGCAAGATAGAGCAGCAAGAGCTAGAAAGAGAAATTCTCTCTAAAATAACTTCAGACAGGTGTGGCTAGGATGCACAATGGATAGAGCACCGGCCCTGGAGTCAGGAGTCCCTGAGTTCAAATCCGCTCTCAGACACTTCATAATGACCTAGCCGTGTGGCCTTGGGCAAGCCACTGAACCCCACTGCTTTGCAAAGACTAAAAAAAAATAATAACTTCAGACAACATAAAATACTTGGGCATCTACCTGCCAACGCGGTCTCAGAAACTCTACAAAAAAACTATAAAACACTTTTCACATCATTAAAATCAGATTTAAATGACTGGGCAAATGTCAACTGCTCATGGATAGGCCGAGTCAATATAATAAAAGAACAATTCTGCCTAAATTAAACTACTCATTTAGTGTCATACCACTCAAACTCCTCCAAATTTACTTTAATGAGCTAAAAAAAGTTGTACCTAAATTATATGGAGAAACAAAAAGTCAAGAATATCAAGGGATCTTACCGGATCTAAAATTATATTATGAAACATCAGTCACCAAAACTATTAGTACTGGTTAAGAAATAGACTGGTAGAACAGGCTAGGTATGAAAGAGACAGCGGGAAATGATTATAGTAAACCCAAAAAGACCAGCTTCTGGGATAAGAACTCATTTTTCTATTAAAAACTTGAGAAAATTGGAAGATCATATGGCAAAAACTTGTATTAGACCAACATCTGACACCCTATACCAAGATAACATCAAAATGGGTTCAGGATTTAGACATAAAAGACAATGTTATAACCAAATTAGAGGAACAAGGAATAGTTTACCTGTCAGATCTATAGAAAGGAGAGCAGTTTGTGACTAAGGAAGAGATAGAGAAATCATAAAAACACTGGATAAGTTTGATTACATCAAATTAAAAAGCTTTTGCACAAACAAAACCACTGTACCCAAGATCAAAAGAAATATAGTAAACTGGGAAACAATTTTTACAACTAGTGTTTCTGACAAAGGACTCCTTTCTAAAACATATAGAGGACTGAGTGAAATTTATAAAAATAACAAGCCATTCCCCAATTGACAAATGGTTAAAGGATATGCAAAGGCATTTTGTGGATGAGGAAATCAAAGCTAGCTATAGTCATATGAAAAATTAATCTAAATCAATACTGATTAGAGAAATGCAGATTAAAGCATCTCAGAAGTAACATCTTACACCTCTCAGATTGGCCAACATGATCAGAAAGTAAAATTATCAATGTTGGAAGGGATGTGGGAAAACTAGGAGTAATGCCTTGTTGGTGGAGCTGTGAACTCATCCAATCTTTCTGGAGGGCAATTTGGAATTATGCCCAAAGGGCCACAGAAATGTGCATACCCTTTGATCCAGCAATACTGCTACTGGGTCTATAGACTGTAGAGATTGTGAAAAAAAGTAAAAACATCACTTATACAAAAATATTCATAGCAGCTCTGTTTGTGGTGGCAAAGAATTGGAAATTGAGTGAATGTACATCATTTGGGGAATGAATGAATAAACTGTGGTATATGTATGTGATGGAACACTATTGTTTATTAGAAACCATGAGGGATGGGAATTCAGGGAAGCCTGGAGGGATTTGCATGGACTAATGCTGAGTGACATGAGCAGAATCAGAAAAACATTGTCCACCCTAACAGCTTCATGGGGGTGATGATCCACCTTGATGGACTCGCTCATTCCATCAGTGCAACAATCAGGGTCAATTTGAGAGTATCTGTGATGGAGAATCCCATCTGTATCCAGAGAAAGAACTGTGGAGCTTAAACAAAGACCAAAGACTATTACCTTCAATTTTTTTAAAAAAAGTTGTCTTCTGTACTACACAATTTTGCTTTCTCTAATATTTTATTTCTTCCTCGAGGATATGTTTGTTTCTTCTCCCAACACATTCAATTTTGATCGATGCATAGCATGGAAACAACATAAAGATGATCAGATGGCCTTCTGTGGGGGAGGATGGAGGAGGGGAGGGTGGGGGGGAACCTTACAAAAATGATAGGCAGAAATTACAATTGAATATAATTGGAAAACAAAATATTTATATAGTAAACAAAAACCCTCTGTTTTTTCCTGCCTCCACATTTATTTTCACTGTCTCTCATGCCTGAAATACTTTCCTTTCCTGATTAATCTATGTAAACAGCTATAGAGATGGATTTGGAGATAAGAGTTCAAATCCTGCCTCAGATTCTTAATTAACTTTGTGACTCTGGGGAAATCATTCACCTTTCAGATTTCTCATCTATAAAATGGGGATACTAAGAACTATTGCCTCATAGTCATAGTGTGGTTGTGGAAATCAAAGAAGGTAAACATGTAAAATACTTTGCCAAGTTTAAAAAGCAATAGAAATGTTGGCTATTATTATTAAATTATTATTATTTTAAATTAATCCATTATTCAAATAATTACATTTATTATTAAATTATTGTTATTTATTACTTTTATTATTTTTAATTTCTTCTCATCCTTTAATGGTCACCTCAGATACCACTTTTTTCCAGCCAACTTTCTGTGCTCTGTTCACTTGGGATCTATCTTCACTAAAGTTAGCACAACCCTGGGTTTTCGTTTTCTTTCCTGCACTTATGTCTTCATCTTCAGACATTAAAAGTGTTAGGAAGTTTGAGGATCACCAGGAAGAGAAATGAATGTTTAACAGGAAGACACATTAACTGTAAGGATCTTTTGGGGATTTGAAGCACTTAGCATCAACCTCAGAAATGGTAATGGAAGTGTTGGGCAGAAGATCTCTTAATGTAATCATTCATTTCTTTTCTCCATAGTCCCTGGACTGCTCAAAGTCTTGGAGAGGTCAAGTTAACTGGCAGAAAACAGACTCCCTTTGTGAATGAAGTGCCCACCCTTCTTTGATGCTAACAGATTTAAACCCTTGGGTGTTGGGATGGAAATGTTGCAGCAAGCACAATGATTCAGAATGTGCTGATCAAGGAGTGGTTAAGAGGAGAGAATAAGAGTCCCCAGGATGTTTGGAACATCCTAAAGGTTTGCATTGCATTAATAAATGTGATGGCAAAGCACATCCCACAGAGTCTCCATGGATCCCAGCTAAGAAGTTTTCTCCCTTCAACTTCCCAACACAAAGGAATAAGATGATGACCAGAAATATTGACAGGGTGCTTTACATTTTGTAAAGAACTTTGGAAATATCATCTTATTTGACTTAGAAATTATTATTATCCCCATTTTACAGATGAGGAAACTAAGGCAAACAGAAATTAAGAGACTTGCCCCCTCAGCAAGTAGATTTTAAGATAGGATATGAACCTAGTCCTGATTCTAAGTCTAGCACTCTATCCACAGAGTCACCTGGTCTCATCAGAGCTGTGGAACATTGGGATGGTACAGAAGGGGGAGGGCACAACCTCAAAGAAGACTGACTGCTGAACCACTGAGAGACATTCACTGAACAGACTTCAAAGTGAGACAACTACCATTTTTACTCTTTTCTTCCTGTCCTTCATATGGGATTTTCTCTGAGGGACTTCCCATGGATGAAGGTGATTTCTTTCATCCCCAGCAGCTCTCTGGAAGCTGCCCCTATGTCATCAAACACGTGTATTGTTTTGGCCATCCCGAACCTGGCCCGTGGGATTTTGTCTATCTTCTCTGCTTTGTGTTTCTTTCCCTGAGTATAGATGAATGAGTAGTTACCTTGAGATGGACATTTCCATCCCTGGAGTCAATATTGTGAGTTTAAGAGTTTGGAAATTCTAGGACTCCTCTGTTTCCTTCAACTAAATATTTTATAGAGATAACTCTTAATGAGATGTTGTACCAACATCATGCCCAGGCTAGCCAGTAGAATACATTTTTACTCTAAGATAATCATCTTATATTTATTATAATTCTTAATGTAGCACGTGTGTTCCAACTAATTCTTCCAGAAATTCACCTACCTGTTCAACAGGATTCTAAACTGTGCTGAGAGGTTTGTGATGAACTCATCTCTACAGATCTTGTCTAGTGCCCTCAAAAGTACTATTTTTCCATCCTTCTATTATTAGGTGCCAGTGATTAGATTCTACTTAACATCCATTAGATTTTAAAGATTTAAAGATATGGAAAGTAAGCTTGTTTTCCCTAACATCTCAAGGGCAGGACTCTTCTCCACTCCATTTCAATCTCCGAAGAACAGCAGACTCAATACGTTTCTCCTCTATAAAATGGAGATGCCAATAGCTATTGCCACATAGTGTGGTTGTGGAGATCAAACAAGATCAAACATAACATGTAAAATGCTTTGCCAAGGTTTAAAGGCAATAGAAATGCTGGCTATTTTTTTTAAATTTCTACCCATCCTTTAGAACATTCAACAGCATTTGTCCCAGCAAGTTCATATTCAATGGAATATTACTGATAGATGAGTCTTTGTCTCAATTGTCTTTGACCTGGGTCAGGAGGTTACTCTGAATGGTTTCTCCCTTTTGGAGTGGGATGAGAGTGATGTATAAAAATCCAGATTGTATTTCAACTCCCAGATTTTTGTGCCTTACTTGCCTCTCCTTTGAAAACTCATAATGTCAGAGACAACTCCTCCTTCCCCTGAAGGAGGAAAAAAACATAAAGAGATCAAGGGCCAAAGTTCATTTTTCATGGTCACATGGTCTTCCTCAACTATGAACAGGGCAGTCAAATGGACTGACCAAAGAAGACTTCAATTTTGATGGAATTGTTCAGACATAGCAGAAATTAATTGAAGAAAAAAAGGACTTGTTCAGCAGTCCCACATAAAAGTTTTATGTTTTGATATTTTAAATATCTACCTCCCAAAAGAGTATAAAAGTAGTTATGGGTTCCTGTAGAAATTTTAAGTCTTTGTCAATATACATTTATGTGTCTTTGGTGTTTTAAGCATTCTTCTGTATGGAGCAAATAAATAGTGACCTTTAGCCAATTTAGCTTGTACATTAAGTATCTTTCTGACCAACTCTGATGAGACCTTGACTATAAACCAAACCAAACCTAAGCTTATGTAATTGCCCTCTCAGTTCTAGCGTGTGGGTGTGAGATCTGGAAAATGTGAAGGAAAAAAAAAGTCTACCACCTCACTTTCAAGGCTAGGCTTACCCAAGGACTAACCTTACTCCATGTAAGCTCAGAGTGTTGGTACAGGAATCCCCTGATCTAGTTTTTACAAATAAGATGTCTCATTTGGGACAAAGATTTTCTTTTTGTTTTATTAAAAATTTTATTTATTTTGAGTTTTACAATTTTTTCCCCTAATCTTACTTCCCTCCTCTCACCCCCAACAGAAGGCAATTTGCCAGTCTTTACATTGTTTCCATGGTCTACATTGATCCAAATTGAATGTGATGAGAGAGAAATCACATCCTTAAGGAAGAAAAATCAAGTATAAGAGATAGCAAGATCAGATAATAAGATATCAGTTTTTTTTTCTAAATTTAAGGTAATAGTCCTTGGTCTTTGTTCAAACTCCACAGTTCTTTCTCTGGATACAGATGACATTCTCCATTGCAGATACCCTCTAATTGTCCCTGATTGTTGCATTGATGAATAAGTGAGTCCATCAAGTTTGGTCATCGCCCCTATGTTGCTGTTAGGGTGTACAATGTTCTTCTGGTTCTGCTCTTCTCACTCAGTATCAGTTCGTGCAAATCCCTCCAGGCTTCCCTGAATTCCCATACCTCCTGGTTTCTAATAGAAAAATAGTGTTCCATGACATACATAGACCACAGTTTGCTAAGCCATTCCCCATTTGAAGGACATTTACTTAATTTCCAGTTCTTTGCCACCACAAACAGGGCTGTTATGAATATTTTTGTACAAGTGATGTTTTTACCATTTTCCATCATCTCTTCAGGATATAGACCCAGTAGTGGTATTGCTGAATCAAAGGGGATGCACATTTTTTGTTTCCCTTTGGGTGTAAATCCAAATTTCTCTCCAGAAAGTTTGGATGAGTTCACAGCTCCACCAATACTGTAATAATGTCCCAGATTTCCCACAACCCTTCCAATAATGATCATTATCCTTTCTGGCCATATTGGTCTGTCTGAGAGGTGTGAGGTGGTACCTCAGAGATGTTTTAATTTGTATTTCTCTAATAAGTAAATATTTAGAGCAATTTTTCATATGACCATGGATTGCTTTGATCTCCTCATCTATAAATTGCCTTTGCATATCCTTTGACCATTTGTCAATTGGGGAATGGATTGCTTTTTTAAAAAAAATATGAATCAGTTCTCTGTATATTTTAGAAATGAGTCCTGACAAAGGTTTTCTTATATTCATTTTTCAGATTAGGAACCATGTATATATAACAAAACATCAGAAGAAGGCTTTGAATGAAGATTTTACAAACCTTAGATTTAAGAAACTGTTGGACCATGAATAAATCTTCCTCAGCAGAAAGGACCCTCTGTGAATTTCTGAATAAATGAATGAAAATTTGGTTAAAAGAATTTATGTTCAATGACTTAATTGGAGAGGAGTGTTCAGCTGCCATCATAATCCCAAGCCTCCTGCTGCATATTCGAATGAATCATATAGAGATTGGAGCTGCTTGATGGTCCTCAAACAAGATACTCCATCTCTCAACACTGGGCATTTTCACCTACACCATCTTTACCTAGAATGTTCTCCTTCCTCACCTCTGTCTCTAGTTTCCCTTTTTGGTTTATGGTATTTCCCTATGTATAAGACACACCTTAATTTTGAGGCCCAAAATTTGAAAAAAAAAAGTATTCCATAAAGATTTTGAACTCATTTTAGTCATCATAAAATTCATATAACATCTTATTACTGTCAAAACTCCCATCCTTTAGCTTTTCATTGTCTCTGTTTGATGATGAATCTCTGTCTTAGGAAAGGTTCTGTCTGCTCTCCTGCCTGTGTTCTGGTCTCTGGCTGGTGGTTGACCACCAGACCTCTCTGGGCAGGTCTGGGGCATGGATGCATGCTCAGTCCATTCTGTTTCACAAATCTGAAGCACCCATTGTGCCCTCCTTGGAAACCAGGAACAACTTCTTCATCAGCAATTCTTCTGGCCTCCTGCACAACCATCTTGATGGACATAAGGAAGTCCAATGACCCTTTGCTATTCAGTCCATCTCTTCAGTTCCCTCTCAACCTCAGACCATTTGACTGCCTTGCCTCTCATGGCCTTCTTCTTCTGGAGCCCTTTCAGTGGGGTTTCTTCTTCCCAGAGCCAGTCTCAGATTGTTTTCTCAGTTGGAGGAGGATCAAACAGGTTCAGCAGCATGATTGCCACTCACTTTGTAAACTGGATCACTTTGAACTGAAATTCCTCACCGGATAAAAAGTTTTCCTGAGCCATGTCTGGGCAGAATGTGGCCAACCAGATCCTGATATTTCTAATTTATCACAGATTTAGACATATATGTCCAAAAGATGCATAATTAATATGATTATTTATATGATGAATATACATAATTATTCTTAGATTAGGACTATCTTTATTTCCAGTGATTATAGAGTTTGATTCATAATAAGTGCATAATAAATATTTACCGACTGACTGAAAGGTCTGATATTTCATGGTTATAGGGAACTCCTGGGTGAAGAAATTCTCCCTTCCAATGCACCTTTCTGCCACTTATAGTCAATTTTCCCCCCCTAGAACACTGAGAAATGATTTGCCCAAGGTTACATAGTTTTGTGCCTCTTGCTGACTGACAACCTGTATTTATCAAGGTTGGAGCCTAGTCTTCTTGCTTCTGAAGCTGGTTTTCTTCTCACAATATCATGGCTATCTCTTTTGATGTTATTCATGGTAGATGTGACTTGTCCCTCTATTGGGCTTAACCTCCTTGATGGAAAGAGCCATGATATAGATGTTTTATTGTTCTCCGTGCTCTGGTCTTACTCATAAATCAATTGCTCTTCTTCCTCCCCATGCAACTAAGCAGAATAAGTTTAATCTTTGTCATATATGACAGATGGACCTTTGAACATTTGAAAATCATTATTATCACTTCTCGCTCACATCTCTAGCTATTTTACCTAGCATTCATATGCCATGGACTGGCAGGAAATGGGTAAAGTTCTGTAGATTTAGAGTTAAAGTCATCTATTCTAATCTACTCATTTTCTACATGGGGAAACTGGGACCCCCAAGATATAGGTCCGTCATATAGGCTTTGTGAATGTAAGCCTGACAAAAAAGGAGAGTCTGGAATCAAATCCAGACTGTGAACACCAAATGCTGTCTACTTTTCCACTCTCCCACACTGTCTTATATTACAATAGAGGGATTTTTTAAAAAATATCATTTTTGAGCGAAATAGTACAGTCCTTGGAATTAAAATCACCCTATTTAATGTGAGAGTGTACTAAAGTACTGTAAAGGGAAGACAACTTTTTTAATAAGACTGGCAACCCAGTTTAAGACTCCTCAGTCACTACAATTACTTCATGAATCCTCATAGCTATAAACAACACAAGGATCAAATCCCAAAGACTGTACCTGGGTCCTGAATCAATTAGCCTCACCCAAATCAATCTCACTCAGAATGGGCCAGGTTGGCATCACAGTGATGGACAAGGATCCCGTGAGGGTGAATTAACATCCTATTTGAATTTTGAGTGTAGCAGTAACAACTTCTCTCCAATTGCCAGTGGGAAATGACTTTCCATTTCCTATATAGTCCATAGTTGGTCAGTAGAAGGGCATCATGGGAAATACAATCAAATCAATATCCAGATAATATTGTTCACTGTTAAAGGTAAGCTCTCATCAGAATTGTATCTCTGAGCCCCCACATCCTGACTGAATCTTTTTATGGAGTTCCCTTGACTCCCATCTGGTATTTCTCTTGGGGGTGTCCAAATTTGACTCATCCAGATTTTGTTCTATCCAATCAACATTTATTAAGTGTCTACTGCTCACCAGGAATTATGCTGAATGTTGGGGATTCAATTAATAAAAAAGATTGTCCCTGTCCTCAAGGAGCTCAAAATTGAAAAGGGGGGGATAATACACAAATGGAGGCAGGATAAGTGATTGGAGAACAGGGGGCACTTGGTGAAAGGGCATCTTGGTCTATGGAAGGGAGACCAGGAAGGGGAGCAGGTACAGAGTAGAGTGAGCAGAGTCGGGGTTCTGCCCTCTCTAAAGGAAGGTAATGGAAGAAGTTTGGTAGAACAGAGAGAGAGGAGGCTGTGGGACAGGATGTCAGTCAAGACTTGACTTATCAGCATGGTGGTGAGATAAAAAGGGATGAGCTGATTCTGGAAGAGGCATCTTGGGGCAGTGGCTACAATATCTGCAAGTGTATCACATGCATGTAGCACACATATATCACACATACACGTGAAATACATATAGATACACAAAAACCAAAGACACCGAGCTTCTTAGCAAACACTCTAATAGATCAGACACCATAGGATAGGGTTTTTAATCCATCAACTGTCAATGTAAAGGACTTACTCCTCTACAGCATAAGAAGAAATTGCCCTTACATGCTGCAAGGGTTTAAACTTAAACTTCACATTGTATTAAGTTTTGGGACTCCCTGGAGAGTCTTCTAAGATCATAAAAGGAACTTGGGTAACCCTGCCCCCCCAACCTTGTTTTTAGGATTTTTCAAGGCAAATGTGGTTAAGTGGCTTACCCAAGGCCACACAGCTAGGTAGTTATTAAGTGTCTGAGGCTGGATTTGAACTCAGGTCCTCCTGACTCCAAGGCTGGCGCTCTATCCACTGCACTACCTAGCCGCCCCCTCCTCAACCTTTTGAAGGAAAATGGAAGGGCTGTTAAAAAGTCAGGCAATCTCCCCTCCTTCCTGATGGGCTTCTAATAATCTTTTAGTTTTTATTATTTTCTAGGCACCGCCCCAATTGGAGGAACAAAAACAGGATTAATAAACAATTAAGGAATTCTCCACTCTGATGTGCCTCTACCTCAACAGGTACCTAAAAATATTCCTCAAAATTTCTGGTGCCACCAGGAGCGATGCCTTCAAAGTTAGGGGTCAATCAGTGACCCTTTCCTCCAGAACATCCCATTGGAACCTGACAGTCCACATGAGTCATAACTCTCTTCCAGAGTCTGATCTCTGGGGGGATCTGATTTAAAAGGGAAAATAGTATCCTACTTACCTAGCAGAGCTGTTAGAATATACATCTTTTATCAATTTAAAAAATTAAAATGTTAGATTATTCATTTCTTCTGCTCCTCAGTTTCCTCATTTTAAAAATGGGAACAAATTTTTTTTTCCTGTGGCATTCCAGTGTTGTTTAATCTTGGTTGTCAGATAAAAGTAATTATTCTAGAATTGAGGAAATGTAATAAACCATGCAAATATAATGCAAAAATACTTTAAAAAGAAGCAGCTCTGGGTAGGCCCAATTCTGAAGCATCTGTATTTCAGAAGGTCACTTGCCTGCCAGTTTGAGATGCAGAACACATTACCCATAGAAGCCACATTTTCCATGGCAGTAAGGCTAGCTCACAGATTTACTCTGTGATGTTCCTAAGTATAGTTGCACATATTAAATAAATGATGTATTTCAAGATAGAGCATTTTTAGGCATTTTGGCTGTGCCTAATTAACATTTATCACAGTGTTCCTATGGAAAAGGTAATTTTAAGCTTCATTATAGGAAGACAGTTATATTTCCTACTTTTCTTCTGTCCCAGAGCCCCAGAATTAAGAATTCTCTTAACTACCTGAAGAAAAGATGGGACAGTGGATATACTTAAAGACTTGTAACTTGGAAAATTCTCTTATTTTTGAATAAGGCAAAAAAGGAAAAATTAGAAGGATGATTACTTATATTTATTTAGTGCCTTTATGTAGGTGAAATGGTTTTCTAGTAATATTTGCATAACAGAAGGGAATATGTTTGGAATTAGAATGAATAAGGATTATTTCAACAACTCATTTTCCAAAAGAGGAAACAGACCCACAGAGAAAAGTGATTTGCCTAAGGTCACACATGCATATTTAGAGATGAAGCCTTAGAGGTCATCTAGGCCAACAAATTTATCTTACATATTTGTCCAAGGTCTCATAGGTAGAGGCAAGTTTCTTGTCCAGGTCACCTTGTTCTGGATACAATTCTATTTTTACTGTACCTCGCTACTTCCCTTCATTACTATGTAGGTGTTGCCATAGTGCACATTGCATAAATTAATGGATATGAGAGAGACAGAAAGACAGAAATCTAGGTAGGTAGATAGGAAGATAGATGATAGATAAATAGATAAAAAGATATATATATATATATATATATATATATATAAATTTAGATAGATAGATAGACAGACAGACAGATGGACAGAGAGGGCAGTGGCTCACTCTGTCTGTCTTTCTCTATCCCTGCCTTTCCCACTCTTTCCCTTTCTTTCCTTTCTCTCCACCCCCATTTTTTATTACTTTCATTTCATAATAGGTTACTCCCCCCTTTTCAATCCAGAATATCACCCTTTATAACAAAGAAGAAAAATAAGAAAATTAAAATGGCTAAATAAAATTAATCAATGCATCATACAAGGATGAGAATGCATGCTGTGTTCCAAACCTTCTGTCCCCTCTTCTAAAAGAGAAGTGAATGATGATTATCTTAAAAAATTTGGGCCTTCCATCCTTTCTCATTCCCTAAACTGGAAAAATAATCACCATAACATTTATTTTACTCTAGTAAAACAATTACAATTTTTATAAAAATCTCCTTCTACATATGTCTTTTTTATGTTTTTCTTTTCTATGCAAAGACTAACTTCTGTTTTTCACCCTTTTTTGTTCTGATATCATGCTATGACATCATAGCTTAGGGACACCCCGGGTACCTCATGAGATATTGACTGGTGATGGTGATGGAGGCTAGAGCCCAAGGCAAGACTCCATAGTTGTGCTGACTCTGTTTTATCTTAATTTCTGTGGACCATGTTAAATGGTCCACACTGAATTGGACTGCATTCTTTTGTTTTGCAGAGTTCGAACATTTTCCATTGAAATAAGATGAATGTATTGATGTGATAGCAATAGTAGCTGGAAGAACCTACTTCTCCTGGCCATTGCTTCATGACCTCCCTGATAGGGTATCCTGCTCCCCCCAGCATTTGGAAAGCTTGGCCTTGCACCCAGTTCAAAGCCGCTTCCATGGGATGCTTGTGAGTCTGCCCTTCCTAGATCAGGGCCGTCCTATATAGAAAGGTGCAAAACTTGAATGAATATATTAAAGTTTTTTTTTTCTATTTTAGACAATGGGGTTAAAAGTAGCTTACCCAAGGTCACACAGCTAGGCAGTTATTAAGTGTCTGAGGTCAGATCTGAACCCAGGTCCTCCCCACTCCAGGGCTGGTGCTCTAGCCACTGTGCCACCTAGCGGCCCCCTTTGAATTAATATATTTTAAATATATATTTCCATCTAATTAAACATATTTCTCTTGAAGATGGCATTTAATATTTATCATTGTATTTCATTTGCCCAATAAAGTAGACCAGGTTTATTTTTATGTTATGTTCCATATGAATTTTGCATGATTCAGATTTTTTCCATGTGGAGGGGCATAGTTGCGACTGGCTGATTTTTAAAACCCTCAAACTTTGAGATTGTTCCCAGTGAAAATTTAATGATCTGAGATAATTTGAATTATTATAGTGATTCTCTACCACTTGAAGCACAATAACCAAAGATGGAGATACATGATAACGATGGAGAGAGTGACGCAAAAAATAAAGGGGTTATAGAATACACATTTGAATAATTAAAGTTTTAAAATGTCCAATGTTTTTCTCCATATTTTAGAGAATAATGAATAATAAATCTCCTCAATTTGATAGCTGGATGTATAATGAGAAACAATGCATTTTTAAAGGGCATATTCATTGGCAGGGTAGGATACATGCTCACTCTTTGGAAGCCATTGAACTAAAAAGAAACTTTTTTTTTAACAAAAGCCTATTAGTGGTCTTGAAAAAACCACCATGCTTTAAAGTCATAGTTAACTGAAGGGGATGACATTTTAAATCACATTGGTTGCATTTTCTCAGGCAAAGGGAGATGGAAAATGAGGAAAGTCATCAATCATCGATTGCCAGAATTTTGAATTAGAAGATTCCTCAGGGGCCATGTAGTTCATTCCCTACCTGAAAAGGAATTTCCCACTCCAGCATACCTGATGAGTGGCCATGTAGACTCTACAAGAAGTGCCAACACTCATTGCCTGCCAAAGTAACTCATTTTATTTATGGATAACTATTAGTATTCAGGAAACTTTCCTTACATAGAACTTAGATTTGCTTTTTTTGGCAGCTTCCACTCTTGATTTTGACCTCTAAGAGCAAACAGAATCATATCACAGTGCTTCAAATAAATTTCTTGAAGGGAGAGAAAGAAGGAAGGAAATGAACAAGCAAGGCTCTTAATTCAATCTTTGTTTTTGGATCTCAGAACCTTTCACAGTACCTGTAAAATATAGAAAGCTAAAAGAATGTTTATTGGAGAAGGAAATGACAAACCATTCCATCATCTTTGTCAAGAATCCCATAATGGGTCACTGAGTTGGACATGATTGAAATGACTCAACAACAATTATTAATGTCTAGTTATGAATTGGTTAGGTTGATTGAAGATATCTAAGAAGGTCCCACTTAGACTTCTCTAATCTAAATAGTTTTTAACTGGTCTTCCTATGTAATGATCTCTAGACTTGTCAACACCCTGTTTTCCTTATCTGAATGATCTCTAGGCTTTCAATGGTCCTTGTAAGGTGTGGTGCTCTGGACTGATCTAATTTTAACTCTTCCCCCCCCCCCCCCAATTTCATTTATCTCAATGCAGCTCAAAGCTTTATTTCACTTTTTATTTGCTTGTTTCTTTGCTTTGCTTTTTTTTTTGGCTATTATATAGCAATGCCGGGGCAGGGGCAATTGAGAATGATTGAAAAATCACCAAACCAGGCTTGAAAGGGACATCAAAACCATGTAGTCCAGCCTGTATCTAAACAAGAGGTTTCTACACATCTCCAACAAGTGGTATTGCAGCTCTTTCTTGAAGTCCTATATTGATGGAAGACTCATTACTATTCAAAGCAGACCATTCTAATTTTGGACAACTCTAATGGATAGGAAGTGTATTTTCACCCAAAGTCTATACATATAGATGACTCCCAGGTGAATCACATTTTAATGGCTAAATAAACCATTTCCATCCATACGGCTTCCTGCTCATTTCTTTGTCTCATTTGATATTTCATTTAAGGAAGGATCTTTGAAGAGTAACCAGTCACCATGATGTCTATTCACTGGGATTCTCTATTATATGGCTTGGCACATAGCAGATGCTTAACTCATCCTGCTGAATGATCAATTGACTGAAAAGTAGATGATTAGCAGGGGATTATACTGAAAAGTCTCCTCAAAATGAGTCATTTAGTCCAATTCAGTAGCATGACTTGAATGGAGAATTCCTGGAGGGGAATAATGAAACTTTACCATAATTCAAGATTACAAATAACACTTATTTTAAGTTCAGTAATAGCCAACATTTTAAATGGAACATTTAGGACAAAATGCTTTACATTTGATCCTCATAGCAGCTCTTCGACATATGTGTATACATATGAAGATGCACATATCCACACTATGCCTCACATGATAGAGAAACAAGTCTGTTTTTTTGTCTATCCATCTATTTATCATCTATCCATTCTTCTACCCATCTATCTATCATCTATATCTATCATCTATCTAATCTATCTATCATCTATCTATTTTTCTATCTGCCTATCATCTATATATCATACTGCTCTATGTATCTATGTATCTCTCTCTGTCTCTCTATCTGAATGCATTTATAATCTATCAATTATCTGTTTATCTATAATCAATCACTTATCAATTATCTTTCTGTCATCTATTTATCATCTCTCTCAGCTAGATATATATATATATATATATATATATAGTTATATAGTTATATATAGTTATATAGAAAGCATTGCAAAAATCTTTGTAAAATCTAATTGATTTTATCTTTGCCAAATCTCTGGCATAGCTCCATTTTTTTCCCTTCAATGTGGCCAATCCCCAGTACAAGGCCTTAATATTTCACGCCTAAACTAAGGCAACAATCTGCTGATTGGTCTCCCTGGCTCATGTGTCACTGTAATATGATCCATCAACTGTCAATTTGATCTTAAAGTCAGATACAGTCATGTCACCCCCTTCTCCTTCCAGCTTAATTCAATAATTTCCAATAGCTCCTAATCGACTCCAGGACTAATATCAGATCCTCCACTTGTCATACAAAGCCTTCATAATTAATTCATTATGATTTGGTGATCCTGTGATGCTGATCTCCTTGTTTTGCACACGAGCCTGTCCATGTCCAGGCCCCAGGTATTTCCCCGATGGACCTCCTTATCTGGAATTCTCCTCCTCTTCATCTCTGCCTCCTGACTTCCTTCCAGTTCCACCTAAAATCTCATATTCTTCAAGAAGTCTTTCTGATTCTCTTTCAATGCAAGCAGGACCTTTCCTCTAGTGATTAGGTCTAATTTAGAATTTAATATATGTTCACATATGCACATATACACATACACACATATTATAGATATATAAATGTAATTTATTTGCACATTTTTTTTTTTTGCTCTGGGAGTTCCTCGAGAGTAAGGGCAATCTTTTACCTTTCTTTGAATTCCCACAAGTTAGTCCATTACCTGGTACATAATTGACAAGAGTCAAAAGAATATTTGGCACAAAGAGCTGTCTTGCCCTTTTGTGGTTAGGAACAACCAAAACATAAGCTGCGCTTTTACTTTTCCCCAACAAATGAATTAAATTCCTTGATAAAGAAAGAGGGGAAGTTGGTATCATGAACTTTTTCCAAAATATCATGTGTATGTTCAGAATTTTAAATGGTAGAGTTGCCTTAAACTACTCTTTCCATTACACTAAAAGAGGGAAAGCCATCCTCTCCTTCCATTTTAAAATAGATTTACTCCAAATTCTTTCCCTGCTACAGTTTAGCCTGGAGCTACTTTTCAAAATGGGTGAGGTAGAGGAGTACATATAATGAACAAACTGTCAGCTATTAAATATATTAGCATTTTTTGGCAAATCAGTGAAATCTATTCAACTAAATCCCTCAAAACTGGAAAACTTCTTTTCTAAAAGTAGAATTTTTATGTTTGCAATTTCAAATAAATCTTCTGGACTTTTATTTAAAAAAAAACCTTAGGAACAGAACTTTATGCAAATTTCTTGTTCAGTGATTTTCCTGAAAGCATGCTACAGTAAATTGATCATCTCAGGATTGAGAGCACAAAGGAAGCTCAGAAATCATCTAGAATCTGACAGCTTTAAAGATAGAAAGGAATCCAGACATCATCTTCTCTAATATTTGCCATGAAGCCCTTTTATCATATCTCCAACAAATGACCATCCTAGCTTTGCTTTAACATTCCTGACATAGGAAACCCATCACCATTGGAGTTAACTTATTGCAATTTTTATATAGCACAATTGGTTAGGTAAAGCTTTATCTTGGAGCTGATGAGAGGCAGAGAGGTCCAGTGACTAGAGGGATGGCATTGATGAGTAAAAGTCCTGCCCCTAAATCTTCCCAGTTTTGTGGCCCTGGGAGAGTCTTTGAATCTCTAAGTACTCCCCAGGAACTTGTCTAGGACTGCTGAACTGTATCAGTAGAAAACATTTCTTCTTGGTGAATGGAATCTTTGGTCATGGAGGAAAATGAATAAACTCTTCAAAGTTGAGATGACAGTTGCCTCACTCAGTAGTTGCAATCCATTTATATGAGATGATGCAAACTATAAATGTCTAATTTTATTTCTATATGACAGTCCTTTAATATATGATACTTACCTCTGCATATTATCATCTAATAGTTCAGGATAAATGAATCACATGATTTTAGAATTTGTTGGGAACTTTTTTGACAATCTATACCTATACTTTCAACTCTTAATACCTTGACCAAAAAAATTATTTTAAAATACGTTGTCAAATCCTTCCTGAAATCAGATGTCTCTCACCTTTAGCCTTTCCCTCTCCTATTAAAAGAGGAAATCATGTTAATATGTAATGACTTCATTTTAATGAACTTAAAATGACTTATGGTGATCATCACTTTCTTTTCAGAACATTCAGAAATCATAATCTGTTGATAATCTATTATATAATTTTTTTTTCTTAAGCATGGAAACCCAGGGGGCAAGTAGGTGGTGCAGTGGATAGAGCACCGGCCTTGGAGTCAGGAGGACTTGAGTTCAAATGCGACCTCAGACACTTAATAATGATCTAGCGGTGTGATCTTGGGAAAGTCACTTAACCTCATTGCCTTGCCAAAAAAGAAAACCCTAAAAAAAAAAAGAATGGAAACCCAGAGCAAAAGTCTATTACTTGTAGAATCTATCTACTAAACCTATATTGGAAATGGGAATATATGTCTTCCTCTAATTCTATAACTCCTCTCTCATTTTCCATGATTCTTAATCACTGATAGTAATTCAATTATTATATCCTAAGTTATTGAAAAATGCTTGATATAAGGGATCTGATTTCTAAATCATAAAAGCTTTAGTTGGTAGAATTATGATTTTTAGTACCCATTTTCCTGACTCAAAATAGGGGAGGGCAAAAGAAGAAAGGAAAACAGAGAATCCCTTTTCTGGATGCCTTTCCTTCAGCATCTTTTTTCTTTCTGCAAATGTGATGCCCAGAACTGAGCACAACACTTCAAATGAGCTCTGCCTACAGTCATCGTCCCTGGTTTTAGATTTTCTGTTTCTCTTCAGTCAATCATTTGTCACATTCACTTTTCTGGACTGTTGTTTCCACTGTTGACAAATTTAACTTGCATTTCTCAAAAAAATATACTTTTCTGGGGATGAATGCTATGTAATCATATCTCCTCATCTTAAAATTATTTTTGAGATTTTTGAACCCCTCTGGATCTCAGTTTGTGCATTTATAAAATGAGCCAAAGTACTATAAGCCTAAGAGCCCAAAGACATGGGTTTGGGTTCTAGTTGTAGTACAAAATGGCACCTTGATTAAGTCAGTTCCTTCTCACTGGTCCTCATTCTCTTCTTATAGAAGGAAATGGTGGTCTCACTTTGACTCTCCATTCAGACCTAACTATGTAATAATAAAGAAGTCTCAGCTACTTCATTTATAAAAGCAGAAGGTAGTATGCACATATCACAGAGTTTTTGTGAACATGAAATAAATTAACTCATGTAATTAGGCAAACCTTCAAGAGAGATTATTACAAAGTCTGCTGTTATTACTATTATGGTACAGGTTGAATATTTATTCATCAGGTTCCATTTGTAAGGCAATCAAGGTGGCACTTCTCTACCTCACTTTCAAGTCCAAATTGTTCTTCCTGCTTGTCTATATATTTACATTGAACTGGAATGACTTTTCCAATTTATTTTTAGTTTTTGAAAGGCAATGACATTAAATGACTTGACCAAAGTTACACAGCTAAGTAATTATTAAGTGTCTGAACCTGGATTTGAACTCAGATCTTCCTGACTCCAGGGCCAGTGCTCTCTCTATTCACTGTGCCACCTAGCTGCCCCAACTTTTCCATTTCTTCAAAAAAATTTCTTCCTTCTCACTGATGCCTTACATAAAACAGATCTATTCTATTCCCTCATCCAGAGACCATAATAGAAATCCCAGATTCAGTCAGTCAGTCAACAATTATTTAGTTTGTAGTTGGCATGTGCCAGACATTGTGCTAGAACTTTGGAATAAAAAAGGTGAACAATAGACCCTGACACCTAGGAACTTCTATTCTATTTGGGGAGACAAAATATGTACAAAATAGGTGGAATAGTATGCTTGTGTTATAAACATTCATTTGTCATTTCCTTCCTTCCTTCCTTCCTTCCTCCCTCCCTCCCTCCCTCCGTCCCTCCCTTCCTTCCTTCCTTCCTTCCTTCCATCCATCTATCCATCCATCTCCAAACTCCTAATTTGGAATCAGAAAGATGTTGGCTCATATCCAGATTCTGCTGCTTACAACTTTAATGTCCTGGGACAAATTGCTTTCCCCTCAAGTCTCCAATTTCCTCATTTATAACTGAGGGTAATGGACTAGATGGCTCTGACATTCCTTCTTTCTTTCAATTCTGAATATAGAAGAAAATATGATGCCATTTATTGCTTCTAAACAATCTTCTTTGTTCTTTCCTTCTCCTCCTCCTCTTCCTCTTCCTCCTCCTCCTTCTTTCTTCCTCCTTCCTTCTTTCTTTTCTTCTTTCACATCATATTCCCACTATCCTAATGTTCTAATGCACATAACAGACTGAATTAGTAATACAAAATCATCATAACAAAGATGTGTCAGTTCACAGAGTATAGCATGTTAAAAGGAATGTAGGAAAATTATTCTGTGTGTGTGTGTGTGTGTGTGTGTGTGTGTGTGTGTGTGTAAAATATCTTGCTATAAAAACTGACTTCTGCCAGTATAACTTGTCAATCATTATTCCAATCAAACTTTTGGCCACAGAATACAAATCCTGGATCATTGAAACAGAAGACCTTCAGCAGTAGAAGCAGCTTGATGCCGTGGAAAGTGTACTGAATTTAGATTGATTGGACGTAGGTTCAAATCCTAAGGTTGTTTCCTATTTCTTCTCTGGTCTTGAACCATTTGAAACTCAACGTCTTCATGTACAAAATTCAGGGGTTATGTTAAGTGATCTCTGAATTTTCTTCCATCTCTAAATCTCTGATTCATGAAGAAGAGGAAAGAAAAACCAAGTGGATAGGAAGAAGCAAAGTCATCTGAATCTGTATGCTCATCAGATCTGAGATGTGTCAGAGTTATTTAATTCACATTTGTGCTTTTCACCTGTGACTTTTCTCTTTGCCCTTCTCTCTTTATATATATTGGTTTTGGTTTGTGGCTTTGGCTTCTCTGTTAAAGTCTCCATTTTCTTCCCTTCCATTTCTTGTCTCTTTAAGTCTCCAAAGGAGTCTGCAGTAAGAACTGAGCATGTTAAGTCACTAAACCAGGTTTGGGTTGAGATAAGAAAAATCAGTAAATCCCAGTTTCAAGTTGCAGCCATTATGGTGCATTCAACTGGCCTGAAAACACAAAGCTTTAGGCTTTTGCTACAGGTTCTGTCTGTTCCATACTAAGTTCCAAGTCCTGATAACTGCAGAGTCCTTTGCTTCTGAATCCAATGCAACAAGCATTTTTAAAAGACTTCCTCTGTGAAAACAAGAAAAACATCAGGTCCTTGCTCACAAGGAGTCTATATTCTCTTGGGGTATAAACATTTATACTCACAAATAAATATGGATAATTTCAGGAAGGAGAGTGCAGAACAATTGAGGGCAGGGGTCAGAAATAGCCTATGGAACTTTTAGAAATTTTAATCTTATTTTATTATTAACTTGATATCTAGAAATAATGTCTAATTTCATACACAAAGGATGAGAAAAACATAGCATGCATAATGAAAAATTTCTATTACATATAACTGCTTTTAAGACATATAATGCATTCTGTGTATTATATTAATTCTAAAATGTTTCAGCTTGCCTCTTCTAAATTTCCTGTTTCTTTTCCTTTAAAAATTTATTTCATGGGCTCTTTTTTTTTTCTTTTTCCAATCTCACTACCTCTACTCCCTTCCCCCTAACTTTTCTGCCCCTCCCTTCCACAAAACCCTTCTTTTGGAACTAAGGAAAACATGGAATGCTTCCCAACATGGCATGTCCTTTCCTGGGCAGAAGCCATGCAAAGCTTTTCTGTACCCTTCCCAATTTCCATAAATATGCTGTTGCAGACTGCAGAGGAAGATGATACTGAAATTCAATTTTGAAGGGCCGTCATGATTCTTAGATGTAAAGGTGACAGGAAATGTCTAGGCAGGTCAGATTCAGAGGATAATGGCGTGGCCAGACTGGCCAGAATGTGTGCTGATGGAGGAGAGACAACTGATCATTTATTTCTTGGGATACAATCATAGAACCCAGGAGACATTGCTACAGTGACAGCTACCACTGTTTCCTTGGCAAGACTGCCTTCCAGCCAACAGAGAAGAGAAATTGGGAGATATCCAGACATATTCCAAAAGACTAGTTTTATAGAGAAATTCAGGCACTGCTTGATAGTTGAATCAAAAGTAGGGCATCAACTCAGATGATGAACAGGGTCACAGGATCTCAGATGCAGGAGACCTCAAGTCCATCTGCCCCAAACTGCAGCTAAGTGACAATCTTCCCTATAACATCGTTGACAAGTGTTTGTCCAGCTTCTTGATGGAACAGACTGTCTCCAAGGGAACTCATCCTTCTTTCAGACAATTCTCATTGTTAGACAAGTTTTCATGTTGTTGGAATCTGTCTCTATAGTTTTGAGGTCAAGAAAAACAGTAAAATCCTTTCCTCACATGACTGCTCTGGAAATACTGGAAGATAGCTGTCATGTTCCAATCAACTTTATCTTCTCCCCACCAAACATTCCCAATTTCAACTAGTTTTTGTATGGCCTCATTCTCCAGTTCTGCCAACATCCCAGATGCCATCAACTGAAGCTTTTCCAGTTTGCCAAGGCCCTTCCTAAAATGGGGCACCTGCCCAGCAGGGAACAAAATGTTCTGGCCATGATCTGACCAAATCGGAGGGCAATGAGGTAATCACCTCTCTCATTCTCATCAATATCTTTCTCTTCGTTCCAACTGAGGATGTTCATTTTTTTCTTTGGAAGCTCTGCCATATTGTTGGCTTATCTTGAGTTATAAGTTCACTGAAAACTCTCAATCTTTATTTGAACACTCTGCTCTAGCCATACCCTGTCATCCTTTTGGAGTCCACGTGTGGGCCTTGACATCTGTTCTTGTTGTAATGTGGATGCTAGCTCTCTCTGGAGTAGAGATTAGTGAAGTTTACCCCAAATATCACACAAGAAAAGTAGACTAGATTACAGAAAACCATTTTACCTGTATTTATGTACGTATGCATTTATATAAATATATATTTATATATGTAGAAAACAATCACCCCTGACATATATGGATAACAAATATTATCTATAAATGCAAATATAGGCAATTATCAAGACAAAAATAAACCATGCCTCAATCTATATGTCTATGTGTTACATATGTGTAGGCATTTGTATGAGTATACATGTAAGAGGAATAGGAAGAAAGACTGAATCTAGGATTTTAGTGATTATAAGGAACTCCCAAATGAGGCTTCTCCCTTTACTAATGCAGGTTGAAATCTTTTCACCTATAGTGATAGCGAGTCACTGAGACTGAGTATTGAGGGTTAAACACTTGTCCAGGGTGATACAGACAGTTTGGATCAGAATTGGGGCCTGAATCTAGGTCTTTCTGACTTCCAGACTGGTTCACTCTTCAAGACAACATGGTACTCTTCCTCACAGATAATTTCTAGGTGATATTCCAAGACTACACATTATGGACCAATCAGATCTCAGAAGAACCTCAAATGTCCTCTATCAAAGCCAAGAGAAAAGAGGAATGACATTTTTGATCAAGTTGATGACATGGCTGATGATAATGCAAATCTACACACGTGTCTAAGAATACATGCAGCCAGAAATGGAGGCAGATCCATTCTATAATGACAGTGAAGGCTCAGAGATGGGAAGTTTTGGTGCCTAATCCATGAAATATTTTTAATTTTTTTTAAAAAACAAGCTTTCTTTTCTCTCCAAAGGACAATTTCCAGAATATTGGCTGACTCCCTATGGAAGAATTACAGAAATATGAAGATAGGAATTATTCATTGGGATTTGGGAAGGAAATGTGTCTGAAGCCTAAATCATGACTTCATCAAAGTATAGAATAATTATTCTAGTTTATATATAGATAGAACCAGTTCTGGGGTTGTAGAAATAGCAATTCCTTGACAATAGAAGTCTCCATTGCCCAGAAATATCTGCATGCACTGGCTCACAGTTCCCTGAAATTAGATACTAATTCCTTACGATTTGGCTCTCTGTCACAATGCAAATATTTCTGAATGGGACACCATTTTATATTTCATATATAGTCAAGTTATTCTAATTCCTCCCTAGCTCTCTATACTTGGTTCATAACAGCTTATCAGGTAATTTACTCTGAGCAAGTTTTAGTAGCAACAATCCCTACGATGTGGAGAGGATGGAAAGTATTAAGAAATAGAAGGCATTCCCCTATATGGAAACTGGAGAAGGAGGATTTTTTTTCTTTCTTCCTAATCCAATCACACAAGGACTTAGTGAGTGTGTGTGATGATGTAGAAGGCACTGTCTTGGCGTACTATCAGGAGTCACCTCCAAGTTAAGATCCTGCCTGGTCATACCAGCTGCTCATCTCTCACCCTCTGACCCTAGAGGGAGATGGTAGGGTCACAGATCTGGAAGTGGCATCTAGTCCTTCTCTTCCTCTCTCCCACTTTACAGATGATGAAACTATTATTTTAGAAATTCCCTCTGTATCTAGAGCCTTCTCATCCTGGAAGAACCCTCCCTGCCCAAGTGACTCCCCTTATACTAGCTCCCTCCCATTTGGAGGAACATCAAAGGCCATGCAGCTTTCATTCCTCTTCCAGCTGTCTTTGTCAGCATATTTTTGCCCTCACTCTCTTCTTATTTTTAAAAAGTTGCCTTGGGGCAGCTAGGTGGCATAGCCCATAGAGCACCGGCCCTGAAGTCAGGAGTGCCTGAATTCAAATCCGACCTCAGACACTTAATAATTACCTAGCTGTGTGGCCTTGGGCAAGCCACTTAATTGCATTTGCCTTGCAAAAACCTAAAAAAAAGTTGCCTTACTGCATTAGCATGTAAGCTCCTTGAGGAGAGATTGTCTATTTACCTTCACATCACCAGCACTGAACAAATAGTAAATTTTTATTGACTTGACTCACATTTTTTTTTGTTTTGCTTTGTTTTGGTTTTTTCAAGGCAATGGGGTTAAGTGACTTGCCCAAGGTCACACACCTAGGTAATTATTGTGTCTGAGTTCGGATTTGAACTCAGGTCCTCCTGACTCCAGGGCTGGTGCTCTATCCACTGCGCCACCTAGCTGCCCCCAACTCTTACATTCCTAATGGATATTTTTCTGTGTTTCTGTCAGCCTCTTTTCCCTTCTCCATAAAATGTAAGCTTGAAGGCAGGGGTTGATTTCAAGCTTTTGTACCCCCAGAACCTAGCACAGTGTCTTGGACATTAGAAGTCTGAATAAATGTTTGTAGACTTGAATTGAAGATAGAATGATAAATTAAGAAATAAGGGCTGACCATCTCTAAAGGTCAGGAAATCTCTGCCACCCAGATTATTTTGCCTATCTAGTATCATTAATCAAATACTGTAAGGAACCTTAGATGTCATCTAGTCTAACATTTTGTTGTTGCTGGTGAGGAAACTGAGACCCATGATAATTAAGTGATATGTCCAAGGCTTTATAGATGGTATCAGAGGTGGGATTTGAACTTAGGCCTTTTGACTCCAGAGAGCTTTCCTTTGCCCTACAACCTACAGCTAATAGCTATCAGAATGACACGTGAATCTGATTCTATTTGATTCAATAACAAACACACTATCCATCATGCCAGGCTAGCCCTCTCGTTGGCACAGATGCAACAAATTAAAAATGTTTTAAATTATACTCAAACAAGCATTCTTAAACTGGAGTCCACAGAAACTCAAAGAATTCATAGATAGATTTTTATGGGGAAGGGTTGTGAATTTGGATGGGAAAACACATCTTTATTTATTTAAAAAAAATTGTTTTATTTTTAAAATTGTCCCCCAGCTACATGGAAAAAGCAAGTTTTAACATTTAGTTCTGAACCTTGAATTCCAAATTCTTCCCCTTCCTTCCAGCTCACATTTAAAAAGTAAATTACTTGGTATAAATTAAAATTTTGTAGCCATCAAAAACTTTACCATCATAGTCATGTTACAAAAGTAAACATAACCCCCCCCCCCCAAAGAAAACACAATCTCAAGAAAAATAAAAATAAGGAAAAAATATACTTCAGTATGTATTCAGATACCATCAGCTCTGTCTTTGGGCTGGATAGCCTTCTTTATCATAAGTCCATCAGAGAAATTGTTTAATTATTTTTTTCCACAGTTGCTATTGCTAGCTTATTTCCATCCGTTCCATTCCTCCCATTCCCATTTGTTCTATTCTCTCTCTCTCTCCTTTCACCCTGTCCCTCCTCAAAAGTATCTTGCATCTCCACTACCCTCTCCAAAGAGTTTCCCTCTTTTCTATCACCTACACCCTCCCCCACTCCCCCTGTCCTCCCCTTGTTCTCCCATCCCTTTCTTCTATTTTCCTCTAGGGTAAGATAGATTGCTATATCCAATTAAGTGTGTATTTTATTTCCTCTGTGAGCCACTTCTGATGAGAATAAGATTCACTCAAGCCCCCTCACCTTCCCTGTCTTTTACTCCACTGTTTTTTCTTGTTCTTTTATATGGAAGAACTCCCCCCTCATTCTACCTCTGACTCCATCTTTTTAATATATTGTACTTTCAAATTCAGCTCCCTTCTGTGCCTTGTCTACATATGCTCCTTCTAACTGCCCTAATAAATGAGTTATGAGTATTGTCTTCACATGCAGGAATACAAACAGTTCAACATCATTAAGTCCCTCATGATTTGCCTTTCCAATACATCCTCTCTATGCTTCCCCTGAGTCCTATACTTGAAGATCACAGTTTCTGTTCATCTCTGGTTGTTACAACTGGAAAGCCCTCTTTTTCAATGAATGTCCATATTTTCCTCTGAAAGAGGATGTTCAGTTTTGCTGGGGAGTTAACTCTTGGTTGTAATTCAAGCTCTTTTGCCTTCTCATCTTCCAAGTTCTATGAGCCCTTAATGTAGAAGCTGCTCAGTCTTATGTTGTCCTGACTGTAGCACAATGATATTTCAATTCTTTCTTTCTGCCTGCATGTAATATTTTCTCTTTGACTTGGGAGTTCCAGAAGTTGGCTCTAATATTCCTGGAGGTTTTCATTTTGAGATCTCTTTCAGGATGTGATTGGTAGATTCTTTCAATTTCTATTTTGTCCTTTACTTCTAGGATATTAGGGCAATATTCCTGAAGAATTTCTTGGAAAAAATGATGTCTAAACTCTTTTTTTTTTGGTCATGACATTCAGGTAGTCCAATAATTTTCAAATTATCTTTCGGAGGCATTTAGGTTGTGCAGTGGTTAGAGCACTAGCCCTGGAGTCAGGAGGACCTGAGTTCAAATCCTATTTCAGACACTTAATAATTGCCTAGCTGTGTGACCTTGGGCAAGTCACTTAACCTCATTGTCTTAAATAAAATAAAAAAAATAAAATTGTCTCTCCTGGATCTGTTTTCCAGGTCAGTTGTTTTTTCCAGTGAGAGATTTTGCATAGTCTTCTAGTTTTTCATTCTTTTTCTTATTTTATTGTTTCTTTATTTCTCACCAAGTCATCTGCTTCCCTTATCTCCATTCTACAATTTAAAGAATTATTTCCTTCGGAGTGCTTTTGAATCTGAGACTGGACTCAGACTTTGACCTGGATCTGGGTATGGACAAAGCAACAGAGTCCTGTCCCAGGGAAAGCAAAAACCCTGTGCTCTCCCAGACCCCTTTACCATTTGTGGACTCAGTGGTCTGGGAGCAACTGACTTGTGACTCCCTGCTAGATGACTTCCCAGATCTGGTCCTGGTCTCTTGTGCAGAACTAGGCTCTGCTCTCACTTGGTGAGGCAGAGTTTTTTTTTGCTGAGCTTCCTGATTGTCCTTGGCAATCCTGGACTGAGTGGTCTGGGAACTGCTCCCAACTGTGAAAGATTCAAGCACCTCCCAGAGTCTCAGGTACCCCCAGGTACTAGGTGCCCATGGACTGCTCTTGGATAGCGAGAGCCAGTTCACTCAGGTGTAGCTCCAGTTCCTTTCTAACCCCCATGAAACAGACCCTTACCATGGATTTTCCAAATTGTCTTGGACTGGAAAATTGATTCCCTCAGTCTTTTTTTTTGGGGGGGGGGTTCTGCCACTCTAGAATTGGTGAGAGTCATTATTTAAAAGTATTTGGAGTGATTTGGGGGAGAGTTTGTGGGAGTCCCTGCCTTTAGTCTTCCATCTTGACTCAGTACCAATACATCTTTATTTCAGCATGATTGTTATCTTTACAACCCCATGTCTTATATGTTATGAATTTAAAACATTATTCTGAGAAGCGGTATATGGATTCACCAGGATACCCAAGGATTCCAGGACCCACAAAAAGGGTTCAGAACCCCTGGACTCTGGAAGGACACTTGCAGATAGATGTTCTAAATGACCTCCATGAGAAATATCTACTTAAACTATAGAATTATCTGCTTTCTCACATAACCATAATGTGGCATGTAAAACTCATTAGACTAGCTATAAGAAAATCCCCTTACATAGAAGGTCACTGAGTTGAAAATGCAGTGAAAGCTTACATTCACATTTGTAAATGGTGATTGTGAATTATGATCTGGAAAGCAGAATATTTCAGACACTTATCTAGTCATAAATACAGAAAATTTTCTCCAAATGTAGTTGGCTGACTCCATTCGGATATTTTATATTCAATTATATCATAGGCTCATACATGAAGTCAAATTAGAAAAAGAATATCTGATCTAAATAGCGACTGAGAGAAGGATGTGCATGATCTTATGTCTGAGAAGGGCATTTTAGGATATGGAATAGAGATGATGCAAACCATGAAAAATGTATGGTGTATGCAAAGGTCTTTTAAAATGGGTTGTGTTTGTGTGTGTGTGTGTGTGTGTGTGTGTGTGCATGTGTGTGCATGGCACACTCGCATGTGAATTAGAAGGAGTAGCACTTGGATTTCAAATTGCTTGAGATGGCACCCATCAAATGCGATAATAATTGCAAAGTGCTAATCACAGGACCTGATCCATAGCACTATATACATATATATATATATATATATATATATATAAATTCTTGATGTATCATTTTATTTTCTAAATAAATTTCAACATTTATTTTTGTAAAACCTTCTCTCTTCCTCCCTTCCCCAAGACAGCAATCTGTTATAGTTTAAACATATACAATCACAAATTTCCATATTAGTCATGTTGTAAAAGAAAGATCAGAACAAAAGGGGAAAACTTGAGGAAAAACACAACAAATTTAGAAAGTGAAACTGGGAGGATTTGATCTACATTCAGACTTGATAGTTCTTTCTCTGGAGGTGGATGGAACTTTTCATCACCAGTCTTTTAGGATTGTCTTTGATCACTGAATTGCTGGAAAGAGCCAAATCTATAATTGTTGATCATCACACAGTGTTGCTGTACAGTGTTCTACTGGTTCTTTCACTTCATTCAGCATCATCTCAGCTAATTCTTTCCAGGATTTTCTGAAATCTGCCTGGTTGTCATTCCTCATAGAACAATCCTATTCCATTACTTTCATATACCATACTTTGTTCACCATCCCCCAACTGCTGGACATCCCCTCAACTCCAAATTCTTTACCTCCATGAAAAAGAGATGCTATAAATATTTTTGTACATGATCTTTTATATGATCTCTTTAAAATACAGAGCTAGGAGGAATATTTTTCAATCAAGGATACACACATTCTTATGGCCCTTTGGACATGGTGCAAATTGTTCTTCAGAATAGTTGAACCAGTTTGCAACTCCATCAACAGAGGCTAGCATTGTATTAATATTAGCAAAGATGATTATGATGATGCAAGAAAAGTAGAGAAAAATCCAGACAATTGTGACTTTGTCTTCATCAAGAAAGAATAAAGTTATGAGCTGGTTTTCTAACTATGGTTGAATTTTGTTGTTGTTTGCAGCTGTTTTTCTCATCTGAGTCTTGAGGGCTGTTAATTTGAGAGAAGGATCCTGGGTGATATTATTCTGTTGCACATATTATACAAAAGTTGACTCACTGTTTTAGATGAAGAACTGTTCCCTTTCTGTTTCTTTTTGCTTTTTTTTTTAACATTTATCTAAAAAATTTGAGCTCCTTTCTGCTACCCACCTATACCAAAGGCAAGGAAAACATCATTTTACATGTGAAGGCTTGGAAAACATATTTCCATGTTAGTCACGTTGACAAAAAAAGGGAAAAAAAATAAATGTCTCAATTTGCACTTTGAGTTCAGTGGTTCTCTCTCTATAGGTAGAGACCATTTTTTCACCATAGGTCCTTGGGAATTATATTTAATTTTTGTATCAAAAATATTTCACAGTTATTTGTTTTTAGTATATTGCCATTACATGTACAATGTCTTCCCGGTTCTACTCATTTTACTTTACATCAGTTCATATAGGTCTTTCTATGTTTCTCTGAACCCAACCTTCTTATTGTGCTCATATACCCTAGTATTCCATCAAAATCATATCCCACAGCTAGTTCAGCCATTGCCCAATTGATTTCTAATTTTTTGACCAATACAAAAAAGAAATGCAATAGATATTCACATACAAATATAATCCCTCTACATTTACTTTGATATCTTTGGGATACAGACATAGTTATAGTATTGTTGGGGCAAAGGGTAAGTATAATTTAATCACCCTTTGGGCATAGTTTGAAGTTGTTCTGCAGAAAAGTTGAACAGCTCACAACTCTAGTAACAGGACATTTCTGTTCTTATTTTTTCACATCCTGTGCGGTATTTATTTATTTTCTATCATGTTAGGAAATCTGATGGATATGAGGTAAAATCTCAGAGTGGTTTAAATTGCATTTCTCTAATGAGTAATGAGTTAGATCATTTTTATGTGACCATTTATAGCTTTGATTTCTTCTTCTGAAATCTGCCTATTCTTATCCTTTGACCATTTGAAAACTGGGGAATACCTCATTATAAATTTGATTTGTTCCTGGTTTATCTGAGAAATGGTGCTTTTATCAGAGAAGCTTGCTTAAATTTTTTTCTACCTACTTTCCTTTCAATTATGGCTCTGTTGGTTTTGTTTATGCAAAATCTTTTGAATGTCACATAAAATATTATTCATTTTATTTCCTGTAATGTTTCCTTCCTCTTGTTTGACTATAAATTCCTCACTTATCCATAGAGCTAAGAGAGAAATTTTGTCATCCTCCCCTAATTTGCCTACTCTATCACTTTTTCTGTCTAAAACATATATCTGTTTGGGTATGTTATCTATGATTAATTTCTGCCAAACTGCTTTTAAGTTTTCCCAACAATATTTGTGAAATGATGGGTTCTTACCCCCAAAGGGGAAAAAAAACAACCTAGATTACTATGCTCTTTTACTACTGTGCATTGTGTACCTAATCTATTCAATTGATCCACCACTCTATTTTTTAGCCAATTCCTGTTTGTTTTGATGATTACTGCTTTGTAATGTAGTTTGAAACCTGATATTACTACATTGTCCTCCATTGCTTTTTTATTGATTCTCATAATATTTTTGATCTTTTCATCTTCCAGATGAATTTTATTATCATTTTTTCTAGATCGATAAAATACTTCATTGGTTTTTGTTTGGTATGACACTGAATAAATTTGTCTTGGAAGGTCATCTTCTGGTTATTTGTATAGTGTCTGCATTTATTTTAAATGGGATTTCTCTATTTCTTCTTGTTAGATTTTGTTGTTAATATTTAGAATTGCCAATGACATGTTAGGGTTTATTTTATATTCCACAGCATGATAATGTTTTTTTTTTTTATTTTATTTAAGGTAAAGGGGTTAAGTGACTTGACCAGTGTCACACAGCTAGGTAAACTATGTATCTGAGTCTGAACTCAAGTCCTCCTGACTCCAGGGCTGGTGCTCTATCCACTATGCCACTTAACTGCCCCCACACCATGATTGATTCAACTAGTTTCTAGTTGACTTTGTAGGGTTCTCTAGGTAAACTATCCTATCACCTGAAAAGAGAAATGATGTAATTTCCTCTTTGCCTGTTTTTGGTTCTTTAATTTCTTTTTCTTGTCATTGCAACTGCTAGCATTTCTGTTACCAAGCCAAATAATAATTGCAATAATGGCCATCTTTTCTTCACCTTTAATCTTATTGGGAAGGCTTCTCATTGATTCCCATTACAGATGATGCTTACTCCTGATTTTAGATATCATTTTAAGAAAGGATCTGTTTTCCCCCTATGCTTTTTAGTTACTTCTTTTTAAAAGAATGAGCATGATATTTTATTACAAATTTTGCATCTATTGAGAAAATTGAATTTTTTGTTGGTTTTGATACTGATTTGGTCAATGATACATATAGTTTTCCTAGTGTTGAACCAGTCCTGCATTCGTTATATAAATTCTACTTAGTCAGAGTGAATGATCTCTGTGGCATATTGCTTATCTCCATGCTAATATTTTATATAAAATGTTCGAATCAATATTTCTTAGGAAAGTTGGCTTATAGTGCTTTTCCTCTATTTTTGCTCTCCCTGGATGGGGTATTGAAACCATATTTGCATCCTAAAAGGAATTTAGTATAACTCCTTCTTTTCCCCTTTTATCAAATCAATTATATAGTATTGAGATTAATTGATCCTTCAGTGTTTGTTAGAATTCAATTGTAAATCCATCTGATTATGCGGATTTTTTCTTAGGGAGCTCAATTATGATTTGGTCGATTACTTTGCCTAAGATGGAGTTATTTGAGTAAAATATTTCCCCCTTCTGTTAATCTAGGAAACATATTTTTTTAGGTTTTTTTTTTTTTGCTAGGCAATGGGGTTAAGTGGCTTGCTCAAGGCCATACAGCTAAGTAATTATTAAGTGTCTGAGGCCAGATTTGAACTCAGGTACTCTTGACTCAAGGGTTGGTGCTCTATTTACTGTGCCACCTAACTGCCTGGAAACTTATATTTTTGAAAATATTTATTTCATGGAGTTGGTTAGTTTTAGTGCCATACATTCAATTCCTAATAGTTGCTTTAATTTCAGCTTCATTGATGGTACATTCAGCCTTTTCATTTTTCATGTTTATAATTGTTTTTCTTGTTTCTTTTTTAAAATAAAGCTAACAATGGTTTATCTGTTTTCTTGTTCCCCCCCATATAATTGGCTCTTGAATGTATTTATTAGTTCAAGGTTTTGTTTTATTATACTTTCAACATTATTAATCTCTCCTTTGGATTTTAGGATTTCTATTTTGTTTTTAATTAGGGATTTTTTTCCTAGTGACTTTTAGTTGCTTGCCCAATTCATTGATCAGTGCTTTCTCTATTTTACAAATATTTAGAAATGTTCATTTTCTCCTTAGTCTTGCTTTAGCTCAATACCACAAGTTTTGATATGTTGTCCCCTTATTATTATTTCCTTTAATAAAATTGTGGATTATTTCCATGGTTTATTTGTTCACTCATTCATTATTTTGTATCAGATCACATTCCAATTAATCTTTAATCTATAGTGACATAGCCTCTATGTAGCATTCACTTTGTAATATTTCCTCTAATATTGTCAGCATTACTTTTCTTAAATGTATAAGAACAAGTATTACAGCTACCATGTGCCAGGCCCTCTTTGTTAACTTATTAGGGATTCAAAGAAAGGCAAAACAGTTTCTGCTCCTAAAACATTCTCAGTATCATTGTGAAGCCAACATACCCACAATAATGTCCAAGCAAAGGTATCTGTAGGATCTATAGCTGATTAGCAATAGAGAGAACGCAATAGCATTTGGGGGCGGGGGGGTGGGGTTGGGAAAGGCTCCTTGCAGAAGGTCAAACTTTTCTTGAGACCTGAACAAAGTCACTGAACATAGGTGACAGGAATGAAGAAGTAGAGTGTTTCACGTATGTAGGACAAGGGAAGATGGCAGAAGAGAGGAAATGAAATTTCTGGTGCAAGGAATACTAAGGAGCACAGGATCACTGACTCACAGACTGCAGTGTTTGTGTGTGTTCTATGTGTAAAATCACACATGTATGTATGTATCACATACATTTATGTATACATATAAACATATCCACATAGATACATCAATCGATAAATTGGTCGATCGATTGATCAATAGACAGACAGGAATGAATGGATAGATGGATATGGAACTATGGTTTCTGAGCATATAAAAAGGCCTTATGCTATACAGAAAGGGAGCTTTAAAAGCTAAACAAGGATTTTATATTTGATCCTGGAGGCAATAAAGCTCCACTGAAGTTTATTGACTAGGGGAGTTGACGTGAGGAAAATCAATTTGACAGCTGAGTGAAAGATGAATTTCAATGAGGGCAGACCTGAGCAAAGAGATCCACCAGAAGACATTTGCAAGTCCAGGTATGAGGTGACAAGGGAGGTGACAAGGGCCTATTCCAGGGTGGTGGCAGAGACAGAGAAGGGAAAGGGATGCAATTTGAGAAATGTTAGGAAAACAGAATTGAAAGTCCAGCCAATAGATGGGAACTCAAATAGATGAGAGTCAGTTGTTAATAATGATTCCTAAGTGGCGAGCTTGGGTTGGAAGGAGAGTTGTGATCCCTTCAGTAGGAGCAGAGAAGTTCAGAAAAGGGGTCCATTTAAGGGGGAAATAATGAGTTCAGTTTTGGACATGGTAAATTTAAAATATCTAGGAGGATCTGGTTTGAGATGTTGAATAGATGGGAATGTCAGCCTGGAGGTCAGGAGAAAGTCAGGGCTGGTAAGGTAGATCTAAACATTGTTGGTATAGAAAAGATCACTGAAACCAGGAGTCTGATGAGATAACCAAGAGAAATAATATGTGAGAAAAAGTCCAGTCCAGGGCACTGCCTGGTTTGGAGGCCGCAGTGATCTTTCTGGGTTGCCAGGAAGCAGTAGGATAATGATGATGGAGGACAAAGTGAGGCAGCCAGTGACAATGGATAGAATGCCAGGTCTAGATTCAGGAAGACCTGGGTTTATATTTGATCTCAGAAACTAGATGTATGACTCTGGGAAAGTTATTTCATCTCTTTTTGCTTCAGTTTACCCCATCTCTAAAATAGATAGTAATAATACTTACATCACAGGGTTGAGAGGTTTTTATGTGAAGTCTATTTATAAAATTCCTGAAATAGTGACAGGCATATAGGGAGCCTTATAAATATTTGCTCATTCCCTCCCTTTCTCTCCCCAAGATGATTAAGATCTTACACCATAATCAGGTTGGATTTATACCAGGAGGCAGGGATGGTTCAACATTAGGAACATAATTAAACATATCAGTATCAAAATCAGCAGAAATCATATGTTTATTTCAATAGATGGTGAAAAAATCTTTGATAAAAATACAACATCCATTCCTTTTAAAAACACTAGAAAGTTTAGGAATAAATGGAGTTTTCCTTAAAATAATAAATAATGTCTATCTAAAACCATCTACAAATATTATAATTAATGGGAATAAACTAGGAGTATTACCAATAAATTCAGGGGTGAAACAAGGATGCCTATTATCACCATTACTCTGCAATATAGTATTAGAAATGCTAGCTGTAGCAAGAACAGAAGCAAAAGAAATTGAAGGAATCAGAATTGGCAATGAAGAAATAAAACTTTCACTTTTGGAGATGATAAGATGGTATACCTTGAGAACCCGAGAAAATCATCTACAAAATTCTTTGAAACAATTAACAAATTCAGCAAAGTAGCAGGATATACAATAAACCCACATAAATCATCAGCGTTTCTATATATGAACAACAAAACCCAAGAGCAAGAGATAGAAAGAGAAATTCCATTTAAAATAAATGCAGACAACATTAAATATTAAATACCTCTCAAGACAAACCCAGAAACTGTATGAGCACAATTATGAAACACTCCTCACCTAAGTAAAATAAGATCTAAATAATTGGAAAAATGTCAAATGCTCATGGTTAGGTTGAGTTAATATAATAAAAATGACAATTCTACCCAAATTAAATTACTTATTCAGTGACATACCAAGAAAACCACCAAAGAACTACTTTTACCAAGCTAGAAAAAAAATAGTAAGAAAATTCATCTGGAGCAACAAAGGGGCAAAGAATAGCAAGGGAATTGATGTAAAAAAATGTAAAGGAAGGTGGCTTAGTTCTACCAGATCTAAAACTATACTGTAAAGCAGTAATCATCAAAACTGCCTGGTGCTGGTTAAGAAACAGAATCATGAATCTGCAGATTTAGATAGGTTCAAAAGAAACTGTAGTAAATGACTACAGCAATCTACTATTTGACAAACTCAAAGACATCAACCTCTTGGATCAGAAAATGCTATTTGACAAAAATTGTTGGGAAAACTGGAAAATAGTCTGGCAAAAACTAGGCATAGCTCCACACCTCATACTCTATACCAAAATAAGGTCAAAATGAAGATAGGATTTAGACGTAAAGAGCAATACCACAGATAAATTAATAGACCACAAAATATCCTATCTATGGAAAAGCTATACATTTATGACCAAACAAGAATTAGAGTTTATTATGAACTGCAAAATGAATGATTTTGACTATATTAAATTAAAAAGTTTTTGCACAAATGAAATCAATGCTGCCAAAACTAAAAGGAAAGCAGAAAGCTGGTAAACAATCTTCACAACCAGGAGTTCTGATAAAGGTTCCATTTCTAAAATATATAGAGAACTGCAGCAAATTTAGAAGGTCACAAGTCATTCCCCAGTTGATAAATGGTCAAAGGATATGAAAAGACAGTGTTCAAAATAATCATTATTGATTAGAGAAATACAAATTAAAACAACAACGAGATATCATCTGACACCTATTAGATTAGCCCAGATGAAAAAAAAGGGAAGATGATCAATGTTTGAGAGGTTGTGGGAGGATTGGGACACTGATGCATTGCTGGTGGACTTGTGAATGGATCCATCCTTTCTGGAGAGCAATGCAGAAGGAACTATGCTCAAAGAACAATAACGATATTCATACCCTTTGACCCAGCAATTCTAATTCTAGGTCTATATCTAGAAGAAATTATAAAAAATGGGGAAAGTCCTACATGTTCCAAAATATCAATAGCAGCTCTTTTTGGTAGTGGCAAAGAATTAGAAGTTGAGAGGATGCCCATCAATTGGGGAATGGCTAAACAAGTTATGGTACACGAATGCTCTGGAATATTATTATTCTATAAGAAACCATAAATGGTTGGACTCTAGAGAAGCATGGAATGACTAATGGAATCTGATGCTGAGTGAAAGGAGTAGAGCCAAGAGAACAATTTCCAATCAACATTATGAGATGAACAACCTTGATGGAAGCAACTCCTCTCAGCAGGTCAGAGAGGTAGGACAACTGCATTAAACTGGTAATGGTCTATATTATCCCCAATCAGAGGAAGAAAAATGAAACAGAGAAACAAACAGCCCTTCTGAATCTGATGAACACTGAAAAAAATTATTTCTTATGTATCTCTTTCCCTTATTCCTAATTCCTCATGCCAAAAATTACTAACTTGTAAATATCTTTAATAAAATATGTATGTAAAATGCTAACCTGACTGTTCCTGTTGAGCGGAAGGGGGGTGGGAAGGGAGGGTGGAGGGAAAATTTTGTACCTTGGAAATATGCATGTACAAGTGGATGAAAATAAATAAATAAATTTACAAAAAAGGACTGAGGAGATGGAAGGTTACTGCTTGGTTGGAAGCTCCTTGAAACAGGAGACCATGTACTGATCAGTATTGTAGCTTACTCAACACCTAGCATGTTTGCATAAACAATACTCTGATAATGCTAATGCAATTGATTTTATGCTGAATTAAGGCCACTGCAGACATACTCTGTACAAGATGGTCCTGTTGGGTTTTATACGGAGGAACTTCCCAGTGGATTTGGAAGACATTCCAAAGGTAAGTCAGGGCCACAGAGTTCTAGTCATTTTTCTTCATGGTTAGTTCAGAAGGATTTTTTCATTAAGAAATTGATGATGAATTGTGTCTTTTTCTCAATTTACATAGCAAAGTACTAATGACTAAACTATGGGGTTGTAATTAGCCTCACCGCCCCTATTCACAAAGCATGCCATTTGCACTGAAACTGGACAAAAGTCAAATAGGAGAAAGCAGAAACATCTTACTTTTCTTGTATTTTAAATAAAAACCAGTAGAACCAACTTTAAGTAGGATTGTAGGATAGGAAGTAGTTCATTCATTTTTCACTTGTGTCGCATTCTTTCTGACCCCATTTGTTTTTTTTTTTTCTTGGCAAAGATATTAGAATAGTCTTTTATTTCCTTCTCCAGCTCATTTTACAGATAAGGAAACTGAGACAAAAACAGTTAAGTGACTTGCCCAGGGTTACAGAACATGTCTGAGGCAAAATTTGAACTTCAGTCTTCCTCAACTCGGGTCCAGGTTCACATCACCAGCTAGCTACCCCCTTGGTGGTTCTTATCCTTCGTGATTGAAGAAGACCCAAATGACATCACTATTAGAGACAAGTTACAGTGTGTCCTACTGTGGCCAATCAGATCAATATGAACTCAGAATATTCTACCATAGATTGGACACGAATAGTCCATGTGAACATCTAGCGTGGTTAGTCTAAACTTACATTATCTCATGTTTCCTTTTCACTTTTGCCTTGATTAAACTCCCTTTCTGTTAAGGGCATATCATGCTGGGTGTCTCCCATGCTGCACAGTGAAGTCTACTTGCCCCGTAATGGTTAGAGGACAAGCCTTAGAAGCAAGAAGACCTGAGTTCAAGCCTTGCCTCTGACATATTAGCTGTAAGCTCTTGGGTCAGTAACTTAACTTTGCACCCTGTTCTCTAAAATGGTGAATTCCAAAAGGGCTGATGATCTACATTCGTGGAAGGGATTTTCACAGTGATAATAATTAACATAGGTAAAATTCCATATCTGGACAAAGTGACCATGTAGAACTGAAATCATAGAGGCTACTACTTAGAAATTTAGTTAGTTAATGGCCATATAAAGACACATAGTTCACAAATATGACTCCCTGAGTGCAGAGATGTCTTTTGCCTTTTTTTTGTATTCCGAGTGCATGTTTGGGCAGTTAGGTTGTATTATCAAGTGTTGTGTCTTGTGTTAGGAAGACCTGAGTTCAAATTCAGCCTCAGATACTTATTAATTAGGTGACCCTGGACAAGTAACTTAGCCCCTATTTAACTCAGGTCCACATGTATAAAATGAGGACTCACTGGAGAAAGAAATGATAAACCAGTCTAGTATCTTTGCCAAGAAAAAACCCAAATGGAGTTAAGAAGAATTCGAAATGGCTGAAACACTTGAATAACAAGCAACAAAAATGACAGAGTTGGTGCCTCATAATAGTTTATTAACTTATTGCGGGCAGCTAGGTGCACAGAAGATGGAGCCTGGGAGTCAGGAGGAGGGGGTTCAAATCCAGGCTCAGATACTTGATACATACTAGCCGTGTGACCTTGGGAAAGTCACTTAACCCTGATTACCTTGAAGTAGGGCTATCTCTGGTCATCCTGATTCATATCTGGCCATTGGACCAGATGACTCTGGAGGAGAAAGTGAGACTGGTGACTTGGCACAGCACCCCCTTCATTCAAATGCACTTCATTTGTTTGTCATGGCATCATCACTTCTAGGATTTTCTTCAAGAATGAAGGATAACCATCACCATTGACTTATTGACAGAAAAAGAAATGATAAAGTCATTCACTGCCATTGTTTATGGTTCAGTCATTCCAAGTAGCAGTGAGACTTTCCTTCCCTGCGGCCCTATAGACCAGGCTGAAAATAACGGAATAGGTGCAATCTTGTTGTCCCATTTGGTTCAGGGTTAGATTTTTAATAATGCTCTATATGGAGTGCATCAGGGAGAGGATAGAAATATTCCTAAAAGATGAATTTCCATAGCATTGACTGAATATCATATTTTAAATTGGAAGGTTTCATTTTAGAAGCAAATGCAACAAATCCTAACATACTTTAAATGTAACATTTTCTTTTGTTATTGTTCACTTGTTTAAATTAGGACAAACTCTCTATGACCCCAATTAAGGTTTTCTTGGCAAAGACACAGGAGGTATTTGTCATTTCTTTTTCCAGATCATTTTACAGATGAGGAAACTGAGGCAGGCAATATTAAATGACTTTCCCAGGATCACACAGATGGTAAGAGTCTGAGGCAGGATCTGAAGTGGCTTCATATCCTGAACTCAATGCCTCTGAACATAATTTATTACACTTAAAAATGAATTCTAGGGGCGGCTAGGTGGCGCAGTGGATAAAGCACCAGCCTTGGAGTCAGGAGAACCTGGGTTCAAATCCGGTCTCATGCACTTAATAATTACCTAGCTGTGTGGCCTTGGGCAAGCCACTTAACCCCATTTGCCTTGCAAAAACCTAAAAAAAAAAATGAATTCTAGCATGGTGTGTCAAGTCAGCAATTTAGTAAATGTGTATTTAGTCTGGCACTTTGCTAAGCACCAGAGATACAAAGAAAGATTTTTATCCTCAAAGAACTCACATTCTAATGGAGAAAACATGAACATCAAGATATGGAGTGGACCCAAACTTAAAAACAAAGGCTGTGTGGCGCACGGGCAGAAAATCATTAGGCAAAGGGTCAATTCACAAAATAACTTGTTGAAAGTGATTTTCTTCCTTAAACAGAACTCATATGATACTGATAGCTAAATCACTTCTGGATGACAAGAACCTTAGATGAGTCCCAGGCTAGTTCCTCTCTCTACCATAAAGAGAGAAGTTGCCTACCCTTGAGTATATTCAACAGCTGCAAATTTAGTCTTCTATTGGTCCAGTCCCTCTGACAACTTGGTCAGGGGATGGGGATAGAGAATTTGCTCCTATCCTGCCAGAAAACAAACAAACAAACCAAAAAAACAAACAAACAAACAAACAAAAAAAACCAAAGGTGATTCTCTCACCGGAGCTTGGTTTCAATGTTTAACCTGGAATCCTCAGATTTTCTACCAATCTATTGTCCACTGCTTAACCAAGCTCACTGATGACCTGACTGCTATTTTTACAGATTGACCTAGGAGTATGTTTCATTCTTTCAGTTCATTTTAAAATACTTCCTGGGTGATGTCATTGACCTTTTATCTGATGCCCACAAACCCTAATAATCCATTCAAATTGGTTTGCAGGGAGGAGTGTGAGGGGCCCATGTCTGTAATTCTTGCTGGAGAGCCTCAGGTTGAGGGGTCAGCTCTGGAGTTCCGAATTTGCAGTGAGAAAAGCTGCTGGGGTGATCAGACTAGGACCAGCACTATGTTGGGGAGCCTCTGGGTCTGGCACTGGGGAGGGAGGTGGCACCAGGGTTGCCTAAGGCAAGGTGGACTGCCCCGTATTGGAAGTAATACAACTAAGCTGATCAGCGGCAGGGTTGGACTTGTAGATAACTGTTCATCCTAGTGAGATAGGGAGACTCCCAAAATAAAGAAATGAACAAACACATAAAGGAATGAGTAAGTAAACAATGAATAAATTAATAATACATGGGCAGACAAATGAATACTTTTTTTTAATTCCATGGAGCTTTCTGTGATTATTTTGATTGAGGTAGAGATAGAAGTATATGTTGATATCTCAGGGTATAGTTCATAGTGTGGTGGGTAGAAGTCAAGAAAAACTCACTGACATCCCCCCACTGACATGAAGTTTGGACAAATCAAGAGAGGACGGATGCTTTAAGCAATTTCCTAGGATTTCTCTAATAAGTAATTTAATTTGACTGATGTAGATCCCATTCTTTGGTCAGATTCAGTCATTGTTAAGGGTTCGATATCAAGACATCAAGATATTTCCAGGGGAATCACAAGTATAAGCATACATAACACATGCCTCCATGATACACATATCTCTGTGCCACATGTGGGTATGCATGCTTGGTCTTGTTATTTGCCAGTTTTGTCAGTGGCTTGGATAAAAGTAGGGGAGCAGGTTTATCAATTCTACAGATTGCATAAAAGTAGGAGCAGTATATAACACAGTAGATGATAAAATTATGATCCAAAATGATCTCCCCTAGCCATAATATTTGATCACAACTACTTAAATTGAATTCAATAAGGATCCATATAACCACAGACATGAGTCCAGAGAATCAACTTCACAATGCAATATGGGTTTTCATGATTAGCCATGAAGACTTGGGTTCAAATTCTGACTTACTTTCACAGAAACTGGCAAAAACCAGTTTTCTTAAAAATATGGCTACATACAGTTCTTATGGTCAAAGACGACAATATGGTCAACACGTCACTTACCATAATTGAGATGGAGGTTGAGGAGGACCGAACTCAATAGCCTGCTATCTTTATGTCTACGGCCCTGTGATGCTATGACCACATCACCTTGGGGTATTCCCAATGAATGAATGAAAATGAATTTACTATAAAATATTAGAGAATTAGGGATAAATGAAAAGGAAACAAATACAAGTGAAACACCTTGACCCCAAGGAATATACTGTCTAATAAGAGAGAGGTGGTGTTGCTCAATCATTTCAGTTGTGTTTGACTCTTTTCTAACTTCATTTGGGGTTTTCCGACAAAGATAAAAGTATGGTCTGCTATTTCCATCTTCAACATATGGGGTAATGGACAGGAAAGAACATATCTATTAGGGCATAGGATAGCCAGCCTCTTCAGGTTAAACACTATCTTGTCTTTGTGTGTGGTGTAATAGGAGATATCCCTACTTAGTTACAGGTTGGACTGGATCATCTCTGAGCTCTCTCAGACAGTCTGTGAATTTGGAATTTATTTCCAAACAAAACATCTATAAACATTTTGGCTCCATGTTTATCCCCACCTATCTTTCAAGCCTACGTTTTTTATATTTGATACTATACCAGTTTCAAGAAGTAGGTCAACTGTCCCAAAACCTTTGATTTTTTCCCTAGTATAGTCCTCATTAAGCAATTTGTTCTTAAGATCTCCAAGAATGAGTCTGAGTTGTATATTACATTTCAGCAGAAAAACTGATGGCTTCACATCACTGCTGTAACTTTAGGTCAATCCCTTAAATGCCTTGGGTCTCAATTTTCTCATCTCTATAAAGAAGTGGGCAACCTCTTTGATTCTCATATCTGTGCTGTTTTGCCTGACACATATTCTTCGAGGATGTAAGTAAATGTGCATATTACTTCAATGAAATGTTAACTCCTAGATGGCGGGAGATATTCCATTTCTGTCTTTGAATGTCCAGGACCTAACACAGTAGAGTAGTTGCTTCATAAGGAAACACATAAGATACCTCAAAGCTTTTCTTAAAAATATGGCTTCATACAGATCTTATTGACAAAGAAGATAAGCTGTTCAAGAGATGAGAGCAGAGGGTAGCAAACAGGTCTAGCTAGTGCCAAGGGACCTTGGCAAAGGTTCCCAGCATGTTGGATGGACCCCTGGGGAAAACATATGGGCAAAAACCAATGAGTTCCATGGGATGAGTAGACCTGATGGCTTTGCATCATTGGAAGGAATGCCCACCTCAATTAAATCACCTCATTGTTGTGATTCTATGCCTGTGTGACATGTATCCCCTTCCTCAGTTCCCTTCCTTATGTGAGACCAGCACATGCTCCAGTCATACTGCTTCTTTCACAGAGAGTCAAAGGAGATAAATCTTGATGCCAGTATATTTTCCACAAGAAGTCCTCATGACTTGAAAATGGAACTAAAATTTAACAGCCTATTTGATGATGATGATGGACAAAAGACCAATTATACTCTCTTTAAGTTTGATGAGTAGGAGGAAATAGATTGAGTGTTTATAATAACATTTGCAAATGATCTAGCTCTGAGAGGACTCCCTTTTACAATGTTAGGAACTTAAAAACAAAGATAGATTAGAATATTGGACCAAATCTAATACGATGATTCTCTCGGGGAGGCATAGCTGATCAGCTGTTTTCCTGAAAAAGATCTGGGCATCAGTGGGTTACAAGCTCTGTGGGAACCAACAGGGTAATAGGGGTAGAATGAATGCAAATGAGATCTTGGACTTCATTAAGAGAGGCCTTGCATCCAGGAATAGGAAAAAGAATTTGGTTGCCTTCTGCATTGATCTGATCACCTTGGGAGTTTGATATTTGATTTTGGGTACCACAGTTTGAGGAACACACAGATACATTGGTGAGGTCACCATAAAAGATCTGGAAATAATGTCATGGAAGAGTCATTTTATAATAATTGGAGAAATTTATCTCAGATAATATAAGACATTGGGATGACATAGTAGCTTTCTTTAAGTATATTAAGGCCTACTATGTAAAGATTGGGTTAAATGTATTGTCTTAGGCCCTAGAAAGTAAAAAGTGTGCAGAAGCAAGGGTGAAAGTTGAAATGAGAAAAAAAGGGAATAAAGGCAGGAAAAAAGGTATCCTCCCAAACCTAATAATTAGAGCTTTCTCAAAGTGGAAGGTGAAGCCTCCAAATGAAGTAGGTTCCTTTTTTCCTGGAGGTTCATCAAAAAACCAACCAACCAGCCAAACAAAAATTTGAAAACCACTTGTCGTTGATATTATCTGATGATGATGATGATGATGTTAGCTAGCATTTATATACTTTTAAGCTTTGTAAAATTTTCACAGAGGTTAGCTTATCTGATTCTCAAAGTTTACAAATGATAAAATTGAGTCAGGAAGTAATTAAATGACTTTGCCCTAGGACACATGACTAGAAAATGTCAGAGGCAATTTGCAAATTTGGATCTTCCTGTCTTTGTGTCTTATGCTCTTGTTCAGATATGGTCCTGAACAGAGAGTCCCGAAGTTCTAATCAACACTGGAAATTTTGTGATTCTGTGAATTGGACTAGGGAAAGTGGAAGGGTTGTCTGGATCTTTGGAAATATGAAGGGATTTGTTGGTCGGTTGCTGTATTGTTCCTCCACATATTTCATCACATTAATGCATTTTAAACATAATGAGTAACCCAAGTTTCTGCACATTTCATACACCCCCAGGAACTATTTAAAATCCCAATTACTGGATGTACAACAAACACCCTCTGTAGGGTATTCTGAGTCATTCTGCATGAGTAGTCCTCTACCTCAGTCTTCACTAATCATCAATGATGCCTTATCCAAAGGAAATAAAGACTGGGTAGGCCTGGTCACCTGAAGGGAGGAAAGTACCCTTTGCCAGTCAAATCTTATTGAGTATATGACATTATCTGTTTCTGGTCCTGCATTATCTGTTTCAAACCCTGCAACTGTCCCTGTGGTTTCTCATTCTGAAATATCTCACTGCTTCCAAGGCCCCATTATTTCCTTTGGCAAATTCTCCAAACCACCATTTTGAGAAAGGGCCCAGGATAGTTTAACCTTCATTCCTCTCCTAGGTCTGCTTTTGACTCACAGGACTTGGGTACAGTTGCTTCCTTCCGCTTCTGGCCTTTTATCGATTGTCATTTCCCAGTAGGAAGCAAGCTCTTTTTTTAGCCTTTCTTTGCATGGTCCAGCACTTAGCAAAGTTCATAACTAGCACATAGGAAGGTCTTAAGAAATGCTGGTTGACATATTGAAAGTTCTCAAACCAATCACCAGGAGCCTTATTGACAGTATCCACCAAAGGAGGGAACAGAATATGTATGCAATTAGAATAATCATGTAATTGCAAAAAATTCATTTTTATTTATTTTCTAGAGGGTGATTTTTTTTATTTTTGGTTTTTGTAAGTCAATGGGGTTAAGTGACTTGTCCAAGGTCACAAAGGTAGGTGATTATTATATGTCTGATGTAAGATTTGAACTCAGGTCATCCTGACTCCAGGGCTAGGGCTTTATCCAGTGCACCACCTAGCAGCCCCTAGAGGGCAATTATAAGAGAACTTTTTAAAAGCAAATTTCAAGGCATGTCCTGGAGTCAGGATTAGACTCAGTCATAAGACCATGATGAAAGATCTGGAAGGAATCTCAGGGGCCATCAAACACAATTTCTTCATTTTTGAACCAGATGAATAGGAGTTCTTTAGGTTAAGGGACTTGTCCAAGGTCATATAGACTGTAAGAACAGGTCTGGATTTGAACCCCAAACTGCAAAGTCTTTGTTCCTTCTCCTACATTATGTTTCTACCCCAACATCTATTCTGAGGGACACTTTAGGAGTATTAGATAGAGAGCTGAATATTTCTATGTATGCATGTTTATTTGACTAGGTAAAACCAATGCTTCTTCAAATGGCTCCCCTTCCAAAATTCTTATTCTCCCCACATTCCAGTGGAACCAGATGATATCTTTTTGTCTTCTGATGAAAGAGCAAATATAAATATAATGCTAGGCATTGTAGTGAAATTTCAGCCTAAGGGGAAAGAGAATAGAGAACAGGGGAGAAGCAGGCACATAAGACATGTTTCCTCTTTGCCAGACACTGTGCTAAGCACCTTATAATTATTATCTTATTTGATTCTCATAGCAATCCTGTGAGGTGCTTTCTGTGATTATTCCCATTTTACATATAAGCAATAAGGCAGACTGAGGCTAAGTGACTTGCCCAATATTTGGGTCCAGATTTGAGTTCAAGACTATTTTTTTTATTCCAGACCTGAAATTCAATCTACTGCACCAGCTAATTACTCTCTTGAGGGTACATTCTAGTGGAGAGCTGATCTCTGGGCCAGGAAAAAGTTCTAGCCTTTCTTCTGACAAATATTGATCATGTGATCCTTGATGTTTTACCTACAGAGTTCTAGAAAAATCTCAAGTTGAAAAGAAGTTGTTCATCTATGCTGGTAAATGAAATTTCCTCCCCTTGGAGATTTCCACATGAATAAAATCATGGATTCTCTACCCCCTCCCCCCCACCGTGCTAGGCAGTGGAAGATTGAAAAAATGACTGTAGTCTCTCCTATCAAATAGCTGACAATCTAGTAAGACAAATTTGATGTAGGCCAGGAAAACTATGCTATATATCCATGAGGTAAATCATTTAAGTGCCACTCTCTATACAAAGCCTTTCCTAACCCAAAAGATCCTTGAATTATTTACTTATTTACTTATCTTTGTCCCTGTGTATTCCCCTCCCTGACTAGAATGTAAGCTCCTTGTGGGCAAGAATAATTGTTTTGGGTATCCAGCACCCAGTAATATGTCTAACATGGGCAATTCATAAGTGTTAGTTGAAATGAAATGTGAAGTATAAGCCAAATTCACAGAGCTCAGATAAGAGTGAGGCTACTTTGAATTTAGTAGATAGAGATATCATGAAGGAGGAGGCAGTTGACCAAAGCCTTGAAGGATGAGTGGGTTGCCAAAGGGTAAAGCTAGAGGGGAAAGGAAGGATATCAATCACAGAGACCAACAGTCTAATCCAGTGTCCAGAGACAGCAAACTGTGGAATGACTTGGTTAGAACCCTCATGATAGGATTGACTGACCCACGCAGGTCTTGGCCTCTGACTCAGTGAATGGAAACAAATCTACGGCTGCCATCTTGATGGGCTGGGGTACAATTAGTTCAAAGGAAAACCACATTTCATTGACTGCAAAAAAAGTTGAAGCTGAACAGCTGATGATTAGTAGATATTACTGTGACCTAAGATCATAGGAATTAATGAATGTTTCCCCTTGATCCACTTGCCTGGCCTCTCATAGACGTGGCCTGAATTTTAATGAACTACGTACAACTGTGACACATATCCAGGAAGCAATCCGAATATTTCTCCTTCTTGGCTAAACCATCGGTGAAAGCCTCCCATGCTCCAGCAGAATATGCTCAACTTACATCCTGCAAGTATCCCAGCAACGTGTTGAAGGGAGCCTGCTCTCATCGAGTTAGGGAAACTTGTTTCATACCAAATGCTATGTATAGCAATTAAGGCAGATGTAGCATTGAACCATTTCTTTCCCTATCTTCTCTGCTGAGTGGCTTCTAAATATCATATTTTATTCTGGGCTATATTTTAAGAGGCTGACCCTAGTTACTAAAGGTACTTGAGAATAATTTTTATGGAAAGGTAGATCAGCTCTTAAAGGTATTTTATGTAAATCATGGCTTGAAATAATACGTATTTTACAGTCATAAAATATATTAAATTATACATAACACCTTATATAATTACAAAAATACATACACACACACACATGCATGCTTCAATTCAACTTCTGGTTGACTTTAAAAGTTGGACAGTTGGATCAGTTGAACTTCTCCAGGCAATGATTTTACTTGAATTCAACATTATTATCGATAATTTCATGATTTTTATCAACCTTATTATTTCTAGTTATAAAAACACAAAAATAGCAATAACCTTCAATTAACTATAATTACATGGATCAGCTAGCTGTGGTGGGTAGAGAGATGGGCTTGAAGGCAAGAGAAATCTGTTCAAATTTCTCCTCTGTCACTGGTCATGTAAGCATTGGTAACTCATAACTTCTCAGACTCCTTTTCATCATTGGCCAAAGAGGGAATAATACAACCTGTAGGACTTTAATTCTAAGTATTGCTGAGTAGAAGCTTGCCAGAAATGATCGGTGAAAACTGCCATTGGTTGTTGTTGGGAAAACAGTTAAATAAAAACATTTTGCAAAGCTGTCAAGTAGCCATACACAATTTTTCTACACATAGTTTTTCTCTATAGAAATATGATTAGTGAGGCATTGTGGCATAACAGGATATAAAACTTAGAGCCTGCAAAACCAAAGTTTGAATCTTATTTCTGACCTTAACTAACTTAGGACCCAAGGCAAATATTTTAGCCGACACCTATGACATTCTCAAATTTATTTTATGGTACATAGCTAAATGTTTGATTTAGTGTCAGAGACAAAGATTCCAATTTCCGTCTTATTATTTAATCCCTTTGTCACCCTGAGCAGGTTGGTTTACCTTTATGGGCCCCTCTTCCCTCATCTGGAAGATAGTGGAAATGGCCTTTAGAGTCCCTTTTAACTTTCAGTCTAAGATTTTGCCATAGACTAGGTTTTACAATCCTCCTTGATAGAGTTCTCTGAACTCATAAGATCTTTGCATATTAAAGTCAGGTTCAAATCAGAATAAAGGAAGTCAAATGTAGAGGAAGAAAAAGTAAAATCTCCTCCCATTTTAGTGGACACAGAAGTGAATAACTCTGATACACACCTAAGGAAGCTTGCACGTCAAACTACTCTTCTAAGTCTTGGAGTTAATACAAATGGCAAGTTCCAGAAATATATAGTTACAAATACGACCATGAGGAGGGCTGCTTGAGACAGATGTGGAATCTTAGAATTGGAAAGTAGCCCCGAGGTCCCTGAGGCCAACCTGTACCCTCACTTCAACATACAACATACAGTGGATTATCTGCACTTTCTTTGAAGCTCTCCAGGGGAAGGCAATTTACTGCTTTCTCTTTTGTTGTTGTTGTTGTTTTGCCAAGGCAATGGGGTTTAAGTGACTCACCCAAGGCCACACAGCTAGGTAATTATTAAGTGTCTGAGGTCACATTTGAACTCAGGCCCTCCTGACTCCAGAGCTGGTGTTCTATCCACTGCCCCACCTAGTTGCCCCTGAACTCACTACTTTCTAAAACAGCCCACACCCCATTGGGACTACTTGACTGCTTAAGAAGTTTGACTTTAGATTAGGCTGGAACTGACCTCATTGCAGCGTTCACTGGTGACAAAATTCAGGCATCTTTCCCATGACAGTCTTGGAGATACTTAAAGATAACATTCATGTCCCTCTGCAACACACAACATTCTCTTCCTTAAATTGAGAATATGTATTTATACTAGATTCCTTCAATTACTCTTCTGGTTGCATAAAACTGAGGACCTTCCTGATTTGAGTTGCTCTCCCTTGGGAATGAAGAAACTAGAAGAAAAGAAAACAAATGATGAAAGGAAAATAAATCTCCATGTGGTGTGGGGAAGAGGGGCATGGGGAGGTGAGGACAGATTAGGAGGAGAAAGGCAGCATTAGGACACCATATTGTATGGAACTAGAGGGCACAGTGGAACCTGAAGTCAGGAGGACCGGAGTTCAAGCCCAAAGGGACACACTTCCTAGTTGTGTGATCTTGGGCAAGTCACTTAACCTGATGGCCTTGTATCCATGGCTATTTCTAATTGTTTTCCAAATTCATATCTGACCACTGGACCAATATTGCTCCAGAGAAGAAAAGGAAGCTGGTGACCTGGCCCAGCAGCATCTCATTCAAATCCAATTCATGTACATGCCATGCCATCACCACCCTGTCATGATCTTCTTCATAAAGAAGGGACAAACGTCATTATTGTAAGTTGATGCATTTTGATGAAGAAGGTATGAAAGGACAGGTGGGGGGAGGAAAAGAGAAAGGTTGAAGTCCAATGTATAGGTTGCTTCGATGAAGTGGTGAGGATCTAAGGGTACAGACAAGAAACTGGAAATGAGGAGGAAGATGAAAGAGCAAAAGAGAAACTGCTCTAAGTAGGAATTGTTCTGAGAGGGAAATATCTTCCATTCTGTGGTCAATAGACTCCTTGACACAAAATTTAAGTTTATGGGCAGAATGCCTCTATCTCATGTTGAAATGTAAATGTAGTTCATGTAAGTAGAGGATCAGATCAGCAGAGAAGATCACTATTTGTCTTCTATTATGAGCTCATTTGAGGCCAAGTACTCCTGTCCTACTGTACTTAGGACATGAAAGAGATTTGATTATTTCTCTACTCCATATTCATATCAGGATCATCACCACATTGATGTGGAGGGGGGAAAGGACTGCAGTTTTCTAAGTAAAAATTCAATATAGAATGGAGATTCATTTCCATTTAACTAAAAATCTTCTCTGCTTCCTGAGTCCATCTGATAAATAGCAAAAGTCACAATACAAGGGAGGGTGGATACTATCTTTTTCTTGTAAAGTGTAGGATGTTCTAGAGCCACCTGGAAGTAGGCGACTGCAAGTGATCATTTCATGAGTGCTGGCTAGGCACTGGGGCTTCTAGTAGCTACCTGGAGATGAGGGGGAGAAGGAATATTCCAAAGAAATAAGAGCCAGAGCTTCCCTTTCAAGCTCTGGAAATATTGTTCAGGAAACAAAACACATATCTGAAGTTGGATTTCATATGACCAGGAGTGTACTCCATCTTTTCCCCCTTTTATGGCCCATCTTAGGCATTGTCTTTACTTCTGAAAGGTTCACAGGTTCACAAATAGTCTTGTCTGTTTTTGTTTGTATATCTACAACTCAGAGTAAACACTTAAAGAATACTTTCTCTCCCTCTCTCTTTCTCACCTTTCTACTGTCTATCTCAGTGATCAAAATTTAAATTCCTTTTGGCAAGGTTGGGAAGAAAGAGAGAAAAACAAAAGAAATAAAAGAAGAACAAAAGAAGGAAAAGAGAAAAGAAAGGAAAGACAAAAGAAAGAGAAGAAAGAAACAAAGAAAGAAAAAAGAATGCAAGTGAGAAAGGGAGGAAGGAAGGAAAGAACCAAGAAAGAAAGAAAGGAGAAAGAAGGGAGGGGTGAAAGCAGGAAGAAAGGGAGAGAGGGAGGGAAGGAAGAAGGAAGGAAAAGTCTCTGTCTAACTTAACAGATGGGGGAACTGAGAATTAGACATGAATTGGTATACCCAGTGCCCTTTAGGTAGTCGATGGAGTCTACTCATTCTTGAGATTCTAGAGCTCTAGAGATGAAACTCATCTAGTCCAATTCTTTCATTGAATAGATGAAGAAAAGTATAATCCAGAGAGACAGGAAACACATTGCAGACCAGAAAGCTCTCTGTACATACTAGATCATTACCATCATCTTCCTTCTCCTCCTCCTTTTCCTCCTCATTATCCTCATCATCATCTTCATCATCATCATCACCATCCAGGCTTATGCAGTATGTTGGTATGGGGAGTTTTGAAAGCATGTCTTCCTGGCCTCATGTCCAGGGCCTGACCATCATACTCTGCTACCTCCTGACCAACTTTGGTAGATACTTGAAGATAAACTAGTACAAAATCATGTGTCAAACATTAAAAAATATTAGAGAATATAAAGCATATAAATGCTTAGTACATTTAGGGAAAGGAATTGTTCCCTAAGCAAAAGGTCACCTTTCTTAACAGAAATCACATCAAATTGATCAGAAGTATCCACTAATCAAACTCCTACAATAATGAATCAGCCTTCTGACTACACAGACAAGTGATTCAGGAATAACCTTTACAGTTATAATGAATTTCTTCCTATCTACTTAAGCAAAAATAATTTCATTTGTTCCTTTTTTCCCCCTCATCATAGCTGGTAATTCTCCATTTTTTCTTAAAGAAGGAATTTACTATGAGCGTTAAGTTAGGAGATAACTAAAGCTCTAATTCCATTCTTTGTGCCTACATCCATATATAAATACTTTGATTAATAAATGTTAGAATTTTTCAAATTACCTTTGAATGAACAGTTTTTATACAGGTTGTTATTCTAGGGTAGCTTAACATTAATTAATCAATGTATTATATTTATAAATACATATAATATACAGAGAGGAAGAATATATGTTAGCTCTTATTAGCTCTTTATTATTATTAATATTATTATTATAAAATGAGCTTCTTTTTATTCTCTTTTCCTTCCTTCTTCAACTATGAGTTCCATTGCTATGTTATATTACAATGCAGCCACTTAACAGACATTCTTATGAGAAAGAGGTTGTTTCCAGGTTTTCTCTGTTACAAATAGGGTAGAATCCCCCCCAACATAATGAGATAATTTTTTTCAGATAATTCCAGTAAGATTTGGTCATTCACTTAGAATAGCAATTCTGAGGATATTTTGCTAGACTGGTTCCTGGACTTCACTCAAACAATAAAAAGAGAGTGCCTGTTTGCCCACACCTCCACTAACATTGAATTGCATCACTATTTTTTTTTGCCATTTCCTCCAATGTAATGTATATAATATGCTGAATTTGAAAATATTTTAGAACAAGAATATCCTTGAATCTCCGAATGGACATTAACTCAGACAACTTGAGACCTGGGAAACTCTCTAGTTTCAACAATACCAGTCGCCCATTACATCCTGGACCATCACCAAGTGTCTGGACCTATGTCCTGACACTGGACTCCAATGCCTGGAGGAGAGAAGGAAGCTGATGACTCTATATAGTCCTACCTCACTTAAATCCGATTTATTTTCAAGTCAAGACATCACCCTCCTAATGTCACGGACAGCAACAACAAACAAGTTATAAGAATGATAACAATCAATGAGGCCAACAACCAAATAATGATGATGATGATGCTTGTCCTTCATACTGTAAGAAGACCATGATACCAGGGAGGTGATGCCATGACAAGCACATGAATGGATGGGAGTGAGGGGGGCTGTGCTGTCCCCAACATCACTTTCTCCTCCAGAACCATCTGGGTCCAGTAGCTAGATACAGAGCAGGATGACTAGAGATGACCTTGGATGGGAAGCAATCAGGGTGAAGTATTTCCTAGGGTCACTCAGAGACTTAGCGCCAAGTGTTTGAGTCTGGATTCAAACTCCTATCCTCCTGACTGCAAGGCCAGTGGCTCTATCCCAGCTGCCAAGAATAAAATAAGCCTACAAAATAAAGGGTCCCAATGTCCTATCAATCCCTCAGCAATTAATGACATGATCAAGGAGGAGTATTATGAACTGGGTCCTGAGGGATGTATAAGCATGGATTGACAGAAAGACAAGATCCCAATGTCTTTGTGACCTCCAGTGAATCCCTTGTCATTAGAGAGGTTTGTGATTGGTTGATTTACAGTACTGAACTCTGTATATACACCCATATTACTTTAACTGTTTCCCTAGTGAGAAATGTCTTGGTTTGCTAAGAAGCTCAATGATTTATTTCTCCAACAAAACTGAATGTATGTTGTACTGCCCTAGTTCAGCCCTATTAGGCACATTCCCACAAACTCTCCCATTTGAGGAAAGCTTTCAATTCTTCATTAACATCCTGATTTACACAGCCCCACGTTTGCTGCATCTGCTTGATTTAGCATAGGCCCATTACTGGTAATGCTTTGGTGGGAGCAGCTGCAGATGCTACCATGCTCCATTGGGTGAAGGCTGATCAACAGCCACCTACAAGAGAGGAAATGGTTGATAAGTAAAACAGGACTCAGAGCACACTCCCCATGGGGCTTTGAGGCTAGAATAATGTTACTGCTACGGAGCCTTTCAGGACATAAATCAATTTGTATGAGTGAATCCAGCCCTGGAATGCCCCCATGAGAGCTGTAACTGGGGGGGGGGGTAAATGAAACTTAGCCTCTAGGAGCTAGAGATGATATATTAATGTACTCCTAGACCTTCAAACAACATTGAAATAACTGAAGTTAGCCCACAGTGTGCAAGAATAGTCAGTGAAAAGAAGAGCCAACACACCAATGGATGAACCAGGCTACTATCAGCTACTCTAGGACATGTGACCCTGGGGTTCCAGAATGGGACCCCATCTGTCTAAAATGTACTAACTAGTAGTCCCATGCCACAGAATGCTATAAAGTATAAGGAACTTGGTCTTTGGCTTTATGTATGAAAGACTACATGCGCAGGGGTCGTGCCCATAAAGTAGTTTGTCCTGCTGACTCTTGTAGATATAGGACACTTCAGCTCTGTATAAGTACTCCATGCCTGTATAAGGGCAGCTAGGTGGGACAGTGGAGAGAGCACCAGCCTAGGACTCAGGAAGGCCTGAGTTCATACAGGTGTCACTTCTTAGCTGTGTGACCTTGGGCAGCTCATTTAATTCGGCCTCACATCCAGGGTCACCTCCAGTCATCCTGATTCCTATCTGGCCACTGGATTCAGATGACTCTGGAGGAGAAAGTGAAGCTGGAGACTTAGCACAGCACCCTGCCCCTCTCATTCAAATCCAGTTCTGTTATTTGACATGGCATCATTTCTGTGATATCATGGTCTTCATTGAGAATGAAGGACAACAAACTGAATCATCACCTTGCCTATAATAATCATCCTCATCTACAGATAGTGGATTTCTTTAATCCATTCAAAGCACAAATCCAGAGCTATGTCTTATTGAAAAAGTTTCTTAAGGTAAACAAAGGCAAGATGAGAAACATGTATTAAACTCCTACTCTGCTTCAGACACTGTCCTCAATGTTGGGGTTACAAAAACAAGCAAAAAGGCAATTTTTGCCCTCAGTGATCTTATGTTCTAGGGGGAACAACACCAACCAAAAAAGATCTGAAAAAAGAATGGGGGTTGGGGAAGGTATGCCTAGTGGGAGAGACAGTTTTTACCTTCAGTGAGTCTATGTTCTAGAGAGAAAGATAAGACCCATAAAGGAAACAAAAAAAGGATGGGGGCTCAGGAAAGTACCCTAGTGGGTCATGATGTCAAAGTCTGGAGGGCCAGAAGTAGGGTGAGGAAAAAATGAAGGATGGTCAGCTTAGACTCCTCTTCAAAATGGAAGCCCAGGAGGAAATCATCCCAAGCAGAATGACTGAGGCATATTCTAGGATAGAACTGCAGCTGAGGCTTAAAGTTAATGGCCCAATGTTCTACCCAAATTAATTGACATTTTGTGAATCATTTTCTCTTAAGAGAATATTTATTCTTGGAGGGCAGGAATTATTTCTATTTTTGTTTCCTATTTCCAGGGCCATGATTGGAGCTTCATAAGTATTTATTAAGTTGAATTATAGGATCATAAATCTAGAGCTGGGAGACTTTGAAGATCACTGAATCTAGAACTCTTAGAGATTAAACAACCAGAGTTCCAGGTTTGCCCAAGTATATACAAAGCTGTGAGTGTTAGAGGTTCTAGGACTCTGATTCTAGGGCTAACATTTTACTACACCCATCTTATCTGTCTACATAGACTAATGAAATAAAGGTAAGTCCCTTAATTATTTGGTGTAACTTTGCTCTTCAGAGGTCTTATTTACAGAGCAATGTTGTCCTGCATCCCCCAAAATAATCATGGATGGGGTCCCAATTGCTGAGAGTTCTTGTCAAAGATGACACTTCCTGTGTGGGTCTAATGATAGTGAATGTGTGCTATTCAGAAGGTCAGGCTCACTTAGTCCAAGAGGCCCAGCAGCATATTGGTTGCCAAGGTGATCAGCTGTGGCCACAGCAACCTTTGGAGTTGATGGAGATGTCAGGAAGAATGTCTATCCTGTCGAAATCCCGGATCCTCAGAGAATTAAGAAGTGTTAACTGGATGCATGCAATTGATTTTATTATGTCAAACTTCAAACTGTTTACATTAAGCCAATTACCCATTTGTTTGGTTGAATGAAACACTAGCCCACTCCCCAGAAAATCAATTGGTAGGAGTAGATAGAACCTGTGGAGTGCCCTCTGGAGAGTTGTGTCGAAGGTAGAGTGACAAAGCCTCTGCCATTGGGGATTTTCAGTTAAAAGGGTCTACTAACTGCACTTGTCAGACCTTCATTGGCATGGAAACAACAGAACTTCACACTGACTTAGCTGGAAAAATTAGCTAAAAGAGGTGTCCCCCCCAGAGAGTAACTTATTCCCTTCGGCAGCCACACCCCCATGCCAGCTCCTAATTTGTTCCCTGCCCCCTTTGTGCTTCATGGACAGCTCCTCTGGTCAGGGGCAGTACAATTGATAGAGCATGCAAACTAGAGGCAGAAAGACCTGAGTTCAAATTTGACCTCAATCACTTACTAACTGTGTAAACCTGGGGAATCAGTTAATCCCTCCCTGTCTCAATTTTTCAATTGTAAAATAGAGATAAGAACACCTTCCTCTCGGAATTATTGGGAAGATAAAATAATACCATAATTATGAGGCACTTTGCAAATCATGACTATATAAACACATTATCTTCGTCATTCTTCTTTCTTCACAGTATACCGAGATCCTTAATGAATCAATCTGTCCCCCAAATGAAGCAAGTTTACTTCATATCTGGTTATTTTTTTTCCTATTTATTCCAATGGTAAAAAGTGCTAAATTAGTCTTTACTTAGTTTGCTCAGATAAGTGGTGCAGTGAATAGAGCACTGGGCCTGGAGTCAGGAAGATGAGTTCAAACTTGACTTCAGGTACTTACTAGCTATATGATTCTGGGAAAATCACAACTTGGATTTGCCTCCATTTCCACATATATAAAATGAGTTGGAGAAGAAAAGACAATTCACTCCAGTAACTTTGCTCAAGAAAACCCCATATGGGATCATAAAGAGTCAGAGATGGCTGAACAAATTGTCCACTCTCTCTCACGCATCTGTCACCATTATGTTTTTTTTTTCTTACTAGAATGGACAATCAAGACACCAAAGGAGAATCCTAATCGTTGCCTAGCATTTTTAGAATGCTGCACACATGTGATCATTAGAGGAGTAATTGTCTTGGAACCTAATCCTGTTATATGGTCATGCAATGTGCATTGAAGACACATGAATTTCCAGCATTTTAAAAATGAATTGCAAGTTTCTTAATGCATCTGTCATGAATTGTCCATTTTCCCCCTGTGAATTCTTTCTCTCTATCTATCCCTTTATGACTTCCATACTTGTCTGCCACCATTTTCCACCTATATCTGTCACTGGTTCCTGAATTTTCTTATTTATTTTTAGTCTTATCTTATTCCCTTTGAACAGTCAAAGGTGAAGCTATAACCCTAGTAGCACTCAACAGTGACTGAATCCTCATAGGTGAAGATGAAGGTATTTTTTTTTAAAAAGAATTTTCCTAAATGTAGATGAACATTATTGGGAAAGATTAAAATTATGTTGTATTATTCTCCACAGACTTGTCAATGAGGAGGAAACAAGTCAAAGAGTAAAAAGTAAACAGTAGAGAGGATGAGGTGAGAACTAATGAAAAATTCCCATAATGACATCCTTGGTAGATTAGAAAGAAAAAAAATGGATTAAATTATCCACTTCTAGACTAAGCTTTTAGTTATGTGATCTGGGGCAGGTCACTTAACCTTGTTTGTCTCAGTTTTCTCATCTGTAAAATGGTTTAGAGAAGGAAATGAGAAATCATTCCACTTTGTCAAGAAAACCCCAAATGGAGTCATGAAGAGTAAGACATGACTGAGCTTGTGAACACTCTCAAATTTCAATGCTTGAGGAGCCTCTGATTTTAGATTAGAAGTAGGGAGAGACCTGGATTCAAATTCACTCCCTTCACTGCTAAATGATAATGATTCTGAATTCATTGCATAATCTCTCTCAGCCTCAGTTTCTTTGTCTCTAATGTGGCCATAAATAAAATCTATACAGTCTAAAATGATGGGAGTGTAATAAGGATCAAATAATATACACACCTTTTAGATATACATTTATATATTTCTAAGAAACATATTTGTAAGCATGAAAACATAAGCACACATCTTATCAATGCCTTGCTCCCAGTGAAGTTAATCCCAGAAGGTAATAATCTACTAATTATTTATAAACTCCAATTCTTATATGATCTTTCCTTGACCTATTCTCCAGGTACATTTTTAAATATATATATTTTCTTTTTTTAAAAAAGTTTTTGATTTCTTTTAATATTTTTATTGCCCCATAGAATCAGTATTTTCTATTGGATGTATTCTGATTTTCAGGGAATTAAATTATCTGAAAAGACTTCCTACCATCTGTACTAAGTATGGTTACTTACCCCATTAGTTCTTGTTGCTGTTCAGTCATTTCAGTGTGACTCTATTTAACACAATTCGAAGTTTTCTTGGCAAAGATACTGGAGTGCTTTTCCATTTCCTCTCCAGCTCATTTTCCAGATTAGGAATTGAGGCAAACAGAGTTATGTGACTTGCCCCAGGTCACCCAGCTAGGAAGTGTCTGAAGCCAGATTTAAACTGAGGAAAATGAATCTTGCCTGACTTCAGGCCCAGCATTCTAATCATTGTCACTTAGCTGTCCTTTGGTCTCTAGATATTCATTTTCTATTTTCTAGATGAGGATGTTGCTAATGTTGTTAGTTTCTCATATGACCAGAATATTCTTTTCTTCCTTGATCTTTTGGAGTTCCCCTTTGCTAATGGACTTATCTCAGTCCAAGTTGTTTCTTCATTGAATTCATCATTTTCTTTTCCTTACTGCTATCTGAAATCTCAGTTTCTAGATTAGGGTATTTTGATCTAGTCAATCTGGTCTCCCACTTTCCTGGTTTTGGGGGAGGAGTCTTCCACAATCTTAAGTTTTGTGGGGGATGAGACCCTGTATTCTACAGGACTTATTTGACCTTGCTTACCTAGATCTAGATGGTGCTGGGGTTGACTGGGATTAACTCCTTAGTGCTGAAAAGATCCCCCTGAAGTTTTCATGAGGCCTATCTGATTTGTCTTCAGAAGGGGAGGGAATGACTTGCAACCAAACCTAGATCACCTGTCCCTGCTGAGAACTTTTTCTTTATTCTTTTTTGGTGGGAAAGGTCTTTGCAAATAATTGGCTGCCCAATGCCTTAAAAAGGCAAAGTTTCTTTTTGGTCTTATCACCAGAGAAGAATTTGGCAGATGATAGGGATAGGTGCTTAGTGAATAATCTTGATGAGACTCTTTGAATTTCATGGACTTCTACTTAGGAAACAAAGGAGCAAAACTTTTGAGAGGGAAGGGAATGTCTGAAGCAACTGGGTCAATCTTTTATAGATGAGGATACAGATATCAGGGAGGACTGGGTGGCTCAAGCAATGCTATACAAATACTAAGAGGTATTTCTTGAACTAAGGTCCTCTGAGACCCAATAGTGAGTACTAGCCACCCATATCTCCCTGTTGAGAGACAATCATGACACTTGTACTGATATTCATCTCCGTTTTGGTAGAAACTTCGAGCTGTGTTTTCTTCTGGCAGAGCCATGGAGAATCCGAGATCACTTCCAAACCAGAAAAGAGGCTTTGGAACAGAAATAAAGTGCTCAAAATATTGGCAAGAAATAGAGAATTTAGATAGGAAGGCAAACACATAATTCTCAGCATTGTTTCCTCTCCATAGTCTAATGGGAAGGCCCCTAGGTATCTAAGTGCATAGACTTCTGGGCTTGAAGCCAGGAAGACTCTGGTTCAAACCTTGCTTCAAAATTTTCTAGCTGTCTGACCTTGGGAATATCACTTACTGTTTTTGCCTCAGTTTCCTCAACTGTAAAATAGGGATTAAAATTAGCTCCTCCCTGCCATGGCTATTGTGAAGATGAAATGAGATAATGTTTATAAATTGCTTAGCAGAGTGCTATCCATATGGTAAGCATTCTATACATGCTAGCTTTTATTATCACTATTCATCTTTATAATGATTTTGTATGCATGTTATCAATTTGGTTAGTGGATCAAACTGATCAGCAAAGGTGACCTTATCCATAAAGTGGGTCACAATTTGAAGAAAAATGAGCAAATGTGGCAGCTAAATATTAACTCTTCAGAGTTCAGCTGTCCTTACCTCCCCCACTTATTCATGGCACACTGGGATAGAAGGTAGGAACAAAGAATCGAGCATAGATTCATAGATTGGAGTCCATAGGGACCTCTAGTAAGGAGTAAGAACCCAGTACAATGTTACCCATGAAGAAACTGGGGCCAAGAGATTTGAAAGCATTTCAAGGTCACACACAGAATATAAGAGAGGTGAGATCTTACCTTTGATTCAAGTCCTGTTATCTCTGCTTTCTACTACAACAACAATGCCTTCCATTATCATCATCATAATAATAGTAATAATACCAGTTGGCATTTACAGTATGCATCTGAGGTGGGATTTGAACTCAGGTCTTCTTGATTCCTTCAATAAGGTAAGGCAAATAAAGAGAAAACTGATTCATTAAACATAAGGTCTTGGCCCTGAATCAGACCCTTGGTTCCCTACCTGTTAGGCCTATATCAACCATAAGAGCAAAAACCAAAACTGAGATTTTTATCAAAAAGGTAGCTACAGTTTCACTTCCAGCTGTGGACCTAAAGCCCCTTCTACTTCTTCCACCGGGCCACCAATACGATGTTAAACCTGGGTGTAATTTTTTATGTCTTGATAATGATTAGCCCTTCCACGTTACTTTCATGGTAGTGACACATGACCACCTTACTATGGAAAAAATAGATTTTAGAATGGGTTCTATTCTGAAAGTAATTTATTTGGGTGAGTGTTAATGAAGGCAAGAATTTCTACACAATTTCTTTGATGAATCAAAGTTCAGCACACTTATTCAGGGTGAAAATGTATGCAACGTTTTCCCGATTATTCAGGTCATAGCCCAAATTACTGTAGCTTGCGCCTCCTCCCACTAGCCATTGACCCGAGCTGTGACTCTTTCCATCCTCAAGTTGGACTCAAGGTCAATCCATGGAAGGGCTCCTTCAGAGCAGGATCACATACATTATGGACTCATGCCCTTGGAAGAATATTCAAGGCAGCCAGGTCAAGACCCAGAGCTGGTTCCAAAATTAAAAACAAAAGAGAATGCTCCAAGAATCTAATGCCATTCATGGTTATTTATTACTGGAAATCACATGAATAGAACAGGTGCTCTTCTGATAGCAATTATATACCTGATCTGCTTTTGAAAGATCCTCACAATTTTAATAAAAAGAACTGTCAAAAAAGGTAAAACTCATTTTAGCAGGGCTAAAATATTATTTGACCACATTTTCAAAAGAAAAAAATCCAAAAGACTATTTTTTTCACTGAGAGGGATAAACAATCCAGATATCAATACTTGTTTTGCTGTTATTATCTGAGTGAAATTTTCTTTTTTAAAAATAACATTTTGTGGGCCAATCAGATGGCACAGTGGATAGAGCACCGTGCTACTCCCAAAGTCAGGAGGACCTATGTTCAAATCCAAACTCAGTCACTTAAAAATTACTTAACCATGTGACCTTGGGCAAATCACTTAACCTCATTGCCTTGCAAAAAACAAAAAATAAATAATATTTTATTATTTTTCCCAATGATGTGCAAGATAAAAAAATCTTTTTTTTTTTAATTTGGAGTTCCAGATTGTTGCACTCTCCTTAGCTGAGATGGTAAGCAATTTGAGAAATGTGCAATCATGCAAAACATCTTTCCACATTAGTTATGATGTAAAAGAAATTGCAACACACACCCATCTGAGTGAGATTTTCTTAATATTTAATGATAAAGAGAAAGAATCAGTGTTGGTAATTCTACATCTTGAGAGAATGTTGGAAGTTTAAAAATGAGAGGAGGGAAGGACTCTGATGTGAGCCATCTGGCCTGAGTTAAAGTCTAAAAAGAATTCTCACTTCAACAACCCTGATAAAAAGATCATATCTCTCTTGAAGATGTACTAGGATGTGGGGTTCACTACTTTCAGAATCTGACCCACTTTTAATGAGTTCTGATTCTGAGCAAAATTCCCCTTTTATAGAATCCAAATTAGACTCTACAGTATAAACCTAGATTCCCCACTGATCTGAGTTCAGGCCTCTACTACCAACAGCATCTGCCTAATTCCTTCCTTTCTTACCTTCTAAAGTTTTTTATTGTCTCTTTTGATTTTTCTAATCACAGTCATTTACTGAAATATGTTTTTTTGAATTGAATCCTACCTTGTAAAAAAGAAAAATAATAAAGCAAAGCCAAGTGTAGGATACCTTCTGTGCTCATAGTCCCCCACCTATGCAGCAAAGGAATAGGTTTTTTGCCCTCCTTGTCAGTCCAGAAAAATCTATGTTTCTTCAGATTTCTCATTTGTCATTCCTTATGACACAACAATATTTCATTGAATCTGTTGTCATTATCCAATCAATGGGAACTCATTTTACTTCAGGTTTTTGCTCCTAAAATAGTACTTCTTTAAATATTTTATTTTTTATTTTTATTATGATTTATTTTATCAGTCCAGAAAAGTCTTTTGATGTTTCTCCAAATGTCTCTTATTTGTAATTCTTGTAACACAACAATATTTTATTGAATTTGTTGTCATTATCCAATCAATGGGAACTCACTTTGCTTCCATTTTATGCTATTAAAAACAGTGCTTCTTTAAATATTTTATTTTTTTAATTTTTATTGTGATTTATTTTTTAGTATTTCATTTCTTTGGGGATTTATGTACAAAATTGTGATTATTAGGTTAAATATACTTTTCATGTATAATTTCAAATTGTTTTCCAGAATCATCAGGGCCTCAGTTCCATCAAGGGCCCTAGTATATACAGCTTCCATTTGGAATAGACCTTGATAGCCATCTGGGGCAGTTTGATAGCTTAATGAATAGGCAAATAGACTCCAGACATGGAGTCAGAAAGATTCATCTTCCTGAGTTCAAATCCAATCTCAGATACGTATTAGCTGTGTGATCCTGGGAAAGTCATTTAACTCTGCCTCAGCTTCCTCATGATGCATCCTCATGATAATCTGGAGAAGAAAATAGAAAACCATTCAAGAATCTTTGACAAGAATACCCTAAAATGGGAATGAAGAATCAGGCAAGATTGAAAGGACTGAACAGTCATTGATGACCCTCTAGTGCACTGGGTATGTGAGCAATTATTTTTGATACAATATACTCAACAAGAGGTCTTCCAACTTTATCCTGAAGACCTACATTGAGGGGATACCCACTGCCTCCAAAGATAGTCTGTTCCATATTTGGACAATTTTATACATTAACCAGGTTTTCTTTACATCTGGCCGTTCATTGTGAGGAAGGGATTGTTTAAGCCTTAAAACTTTAGATAATATGAGACATTATGATGAACTATTATGAAGATGATTTTTTTGACTGGACTAATAGTTTTATGACCCAGGGACCTCCCAAGATGAGGAAGTTTCTTTACAGATGAAGAAAGGCATCCCCAAATTCTTCTTCTTCTTTTTTTTTTAGGTTTTTGCAAGGCAAATGGGGTTAAGTGGCTTGCCCAAGGCCACACAGCTAGGTAATTATTAAGTGTCTCAGACCGGATTTGAACCCAGGTACTCCTGACTCCAGGGCCAGTGCTTTATCCACTACGCCACCTAGCTGCCCCTCCCCAAAGTCTTCTTTTTGGGACACTGGGTTGCTCAGCAGAAGAGATTAGAGGTGGGGTTCAAAGTCTGCTCTTCCTAATTCTGAGACTGACCCTCTATTCAATATGTAAAACATTTTTTCATAAACAGTTATAAATTCTTAAAGTAGCAATTATCATTCAATCTTTTGTTTAGATTTTGCTGAATAGAAGGTAAGATTTTAAAGGAATCTAGCCCCCTTATTTAGCAGTTGTGGAAATTAAGATCCTGGGAAGTTAAGTGATTTGACCAAGTGGCAGATTAGCTATTTGAGTCCAAGACCATTTAATTCATTATTTGTTGCTCTGTACAGTGAAATGCAGAATTAAATGATGGAGAGTTAGAAGAAATATCCAGAGCTATCAAATTCAATCTATACCAAAGGAGCCCCACCATGGTCCTCTATCCTCTGATTACAGATCTCAAAGAAAAGGGTCCCTACACATCCTTGAGGAAAGACTTTCCATATTAGGATAGCTTCTTTCAGAGGTGTATACACTTGGCATGAAACAGCACCTATTTATAAGACAACAAGAATCCTTCTACTCTGCAGATGACTGTAAAGAGAGTCTCCGAGGGAGAAGTAATAAAGGATCTTAGAGAACAACATACTGGCTGAATGTAAGAAATCTGAGGTATAATTCAATTCCATTCAATAAATGTTTGTTGAACATTTATTTTTTTAGAAAGGTTTTATTTTGAGTTTTACAATTTTCCCCCCAACCTCGCTTTCCTCCCCCCACCTCCCACAGAAGGCAATTTGTTAGTCTTTACATCATTCCCATAGTACGGACTGATCAAAGTTGAATGTGATGAGAGAGAAATCATATCCTCAAGGAAGAAACATCAAGAATGAGATATAGCAGAATTACATAATAAGACAACATTTTTTTAAAAGTTAAAGGTAATAGTCCTTGGTCTTTGTTCAAACTCTAAAGTTCTTTCTCTGGATACAGATGGCATTCTCCATTACAGACAACCCAAAATTATCCCTGATTGTTGCACTGATGGAATGAGCGAGTCCATCAAGGTTGATCATCACCCCCATATTGCTGTTAGGGTGTACAATGTTTTTCTGGTTCTGCTCATCTCACTCAGCATCAGTTCATGCAAATCCTTCCATGCTTCCCTTAATTCCCACCCCTCCTTGGTTCTAATAGAACAATAGTGTTCCATCACACACATAGACCATGTATCAAGTTCTTTAATCAAACCAGAGAAGTTATATGTGCATGTGAGATTATATAATAGATTTTAGTTGTTTTAGTTTAATCTGGCTCTTATATTCCATATAAGGGACTTTCTTGGTAAATAAATATTTTCTATTTCATTCTCTCCTGATCATTTGACAGATGAGGAAACTGAGGCAAACAATGTAAGTGACTTGCTTGGCATCACACAGCTAGAAAGTGACTGAGGTCAGGTTTGAACTCAGGAAGATGATTCCTGACTCCAGGTTGTGTATTTTTTATCCATTGTGTCACCTAGCAGACCCATATGATTATATGATGATTTAATATAATTGATTTTCTATGTAATCCTATGTATTTGGTTTTTTATTTTTAAAAATATGATTCTGAGAAGGGCTTCCCAAAGAGGCCCATGAAATACACAAAAAAGGTTGTATCTCTTACTTATATGCAGATATTGAACCTCAGGAATGATCTACCCCAAAGAGGAATGAATAGAGCTTTTGGGCATTGATATAACCCATTAGAGCCAAGTAAACATCTTAGACATTGATATGAGAGAATTCCCTTAGCAGACTACCCTTCCCTATCCCCACTGGCCCAATCCCATGAGGCACTCCATCTGAAAGAGGATCTGGGATCCAGGTGACAAAACCAGAAACTTGAGTAAATGAAATGAAGCCTTTCAAAAGTAGAGATCATCTTGCAGAGAATGCAGAGACTTCTAGTCCAACCGATCCACAAGCATTATATGGCTCCCACCATGTGCTTGTCACTCTACCAGGGATTGGAAATAGAAAAACAATAAATGAATAAATCCCTACTAATAAGCCTGGTTGAAAATGCTGAATTCCAGAAAGGTTCAATGGCTTGCCCATGGTCACACAAATAGCTGGGATTTGAACTCAGGTAAGCAAATTCTCAACACAGCTCTTGCCTGCAAACAACACTGAATCAGACCTCAAGACTTTGATTCTATTGCTGTTGGTCTGAAAGTAGATTAGACTTCTATAAATAGTAGAAAGAGTGGAAAGTTCTTATTTTGAAAGGTTTCCCCCTTGGAGGAGCAAGCACTTGGAGAACCCCAAAGCTTGTTACCCAAAACCAAGGTTCCCTAATTTCTCAATCCATGGCTCACTGATCTAGGGTTGGAAGGGACTTTAGATGCCACCTATACCAACTGTCTCAATTTACAGATGAGGAAATTGTCTTGTCAAAAGTCATGTAGTTCCTAAGTATCAGAAGCAGAATTTGAACTCCATCTTTGACTTTGGGGAAACTTTCCATTAGGGTCAGGCACATTTGTTTTTGTCAGCACGTGGCTTACTCTTATCATGCCAAATGCTTGAATGAAGTTCCAATTATAATTTCCTTTAGAGGTTTAGACTCATTCAGATGACAGCACTTTGGCAGTGAAGTGGGAATCATCTAAAGCTCAAAACATTCATTAAATGGTTTCGTTTCTTGGTATTATTAGTTTTCTGTAGTTTGTCTAAAGTTTTTCTGCTGATACCATTTCCCAAAACAGTATTTTGTTGTTCTTTCTATTCACTATCACACAAAGGCTTACAGGATAAAGAAAGACGGCTTATGCCCCTCTTAGAGGAAAATGAGAGACGAGAATACTATGATGTCATATTTTCCCCCAAAAGAGGCGATTTTGCTGAGATATATGAAAAACTGGTCAGAAAGGGGAGTCAGAAAGACTAATTGATGTTGCTTTGCCAAACGAACTGATTCTTCAAACTCAATCTCCATGGTCCTCATTTGAATCTTTCTTATCAAAAATGTGACAGTAGCCAGAGATTTCTACTTACATTCACATGCCTCTTTTCTGCCAGCTAAGTGAAAAGCTATACATGGACTTGCTTTGGTCATCTTTTTTGGATCACCCTTCAAAATTCAGGGTCAGCTTCTATTGATAGAGTAGAATGCAGGCCTTATCCCTGCTACGTCTCTATAGATGGTTTCCTAAGTCTATTGATGCCTATTACCTCATATCTAATGTGCGAGTAATGATCTCCAAACACAGGGGGATTGGTCTTTGAACTATAGGGTATGTGGCGGTGTTCAGGGAAGACTAGTTCTTGCAGTATGAGTGTTGCTGAGTCCTTTTCAGGACTGCTTATCCACTTTGGTATTTACCTGATTCATCCAGTCTTACCTGTGACTCCAAGAAGCTATAGTATACTCAGTGGCAACATCTTTCAAACCATCTTAATATATATGGATATAAACCAAGTTGAAGGAAACTTACAGTCCTTAAATCCATTGGAGAGTTAAGGGGCTGTCTACCCTGAGCAGGTGCAGCTTTCCTCTTGCAAAATGGGTGGATGAGAATAATTTGTTTCAGTGGCCACAAAGGTGGCAGAAACAGATGTGGAGTACTTTAACTTGGCCAGACATTGAAAATGCTAAGATCTATATCCCAGGCCATGTCCATCATTCTGACTTTTGTCTTTACTAGACTTCACTGACTTTATTAGACAGAATGATTTCCTCAAATAAATCCCATTCATTTTCTGGTCAAGATTACACGTGAGGTCATTGGTCTTTGTGAACTGAAGAGCAAAAAACATTCCAAGGTCAAAAGTCAAAATTCTTTTAGCCTAAGAAGATTTGCCATGGATCAGAAGCCATTGGAATATTCTGATAAGCTCAGAGTCATTCCCATGAGTCATTATGGAGGAAATTTCACAAATGCATTCATTTCATAGTATTGGAACTTTAGACCCTCAAGGAACTATAGAGACTATCCAACCCAACTTCCTATTTTTAAAGATTGAGAAAAGTGAAACACAGAGAGATTGAATGACAGATCCATTGTCCCATAGCTAGTAAGTATCTGAGGTGGGATTAATAATAATTTCAAGTGCAACACTCCATTCACTAGGTCACACTGCCTTCCTTAATTTTTCCCATTTTAAGTTGCCATTTTCTTTTTTCCTTTTCCATCATGTGATTTGGTCCAAGATACATCTTTCTTTTTCCTTTGTTTTCTTATGCTTTCATGCAGTGAATGCTTTTTAGGATTAGATGTATCCATTTTTCTTTCACTGAATACAAATTTGAAATCAGAAAGGGGAATGATACAATGATACAATCAGAGTGTTTCAATCAGAATTTTTTTACTGTTGCTTGTTCTCCAGTGCTATTTCATTTTTTCAAAAGGAACAACAAATATTTTATTCTAAACATTCCTATGAATATTTGCATAAGAGGAAGAGTTTTTAAATGTATTCTAGAGTTTAGATGCTAAAAGATGGCCTGTTTTGTATCTGAACGAAAAATAACAACTAAGTGGGAACTTCTTCTATTCGTTGAAGAATCTATGATACATCTGGGTGAAAACTGTCAAAAATGAATATTGTGGGAATCATGACTATGGCAGGATTTTTTTTATTTCATGCATTCTCTTACATAGACTTGGTTTCACAAAAGGTTTGTGAGAATCATGGAGTCCTAAAATTTGAGATTTGGAAGGCAACTCAGTAACAATCTAATCCAGTATAACATCCACTATATCATATCTGGCAAGTGACAACCCAGTTTTTTTTTGAACTCTAAGGACTGAAGATAAAAGATATTTATTGAATGAATGAATGCATTCATGAGTGAATGATTAAATGGTCCTTCAACTGCTAATAAACTACCTCCTTATAAATTGCCTTGCTTGTATTCATAGTTATTTTTATACTCTCTATTTATTTGTGTATTTGTCATCTAAAAAAACCCTTGAAGATACAGATTGTTTTAATCTTTGTATTTATGTCAGAAATGCTAAGAACAATGTAAGACATGAAAAGAATGGATTCAGAGAAGTACGGAAAGATTTAAATAAATGATGAAAGCAAAATAAGCAAATTTATAAAGCAGATGTGTAGGTTTCTTGAATTCACTTATTTTCATATAGACATATTTCTTGGATCTGCTTATTTCACACATATGCATATGAATATATTCATGTGAAAAAATATAAACATACATATATACACATGCTTATTTACATGCATAAATGCACAAGGCAGACATACAGATCTTGAGATACACATATGCACATTTTTATGCATGCATATGCAAACTAAAGAATAAAAAGAGATGGGGCATGTGGCGAGCTTCAGTAGATAGACTTGAAGAAATAATTATAATTTTTGTCCTTCCTTTTTGAAGAGAACCATGATATTAGGGAGGTGATGCCATGACAAGCACATAAATTGGATTTGAGTGAATGGTTGTTGTGCTAGGTCACCTGTCTCACTTTCTCCTAAAAAGCCATCTAGGTCCAGTGGCCAGATATGAATCGGGATGACTGGAGATGGCTCTAGATGTGAGGCAGCCAGGATTAATTGACTTGTTCAAGGTCAGACAATAGTAACGTTCAAGTGTCTGAGGCTAGATTTGAACTCTCATCCTCCTGATTCTGAGACCAGTGCTCTATACACTGCATCACCTAGCCATCCAATAGCCTTGAAGAAAAGGGAAAAGTGAACTGTTATCTAGATAAATTTAGATTGATATTCAGGCTCTTAAAAGGGCATTCCCTATTCTGTGTGTGTGTGTGTGTGTGTGTGTGTGTGTGTGTGTGTGTGTGTGTGTGTCAGGGGAGAGTGAGAAAGTTGAGGCTCAGCCTTTGAAGCATCCACAATCAAAGGAGGAAGAGTAAGAAAATGATCAATAGGAGAATATAAAAGGAAAGAACTCTATTCACCAAAGGTCAAGGAAGAAAATAAAATGATTGCATTCAAAAATCTTGAGCATAAATGATAAAAATAGACAAATTATGAATAATATAAAGGAATATGACCCACAGACCATCCGAATTAATGTCCAATCATCTCTAGATAAACATTTAATAAAAAAGGCAAAATGAATCATCACTTGATAAGGCAGAGGACCCTGGTCCCTGGAGAAACCCAGAAGATCCTGGAACTGAAACAAGAAATCCCCAATGACATCAAGTGAGAAATAAGAATTGTGAAAGTAGTATTTATGACTTGCCTAGCAAAAGCAATCGGCAGAATGGAACTATTTCAATCCATGATGATGTATGTCTCTAAAGAAATGCAGGAGAGAATAGTGATTTGTGAAGGATAGTGAAGGATATTCTGGAAGGAACATAGAAAAAGAAACAAACAATAATGTTAAAAAAAATCAGAGGCTCTTTAGACAAGCAAAAATACTGACCTTGAAGAAAAAATGCTTTGGTATAATTGAAGGGTAGCAAGTTTTCCAGAAGAATACAAAATGTAAAGAAATCTAAACACCATATTGCAAGAAATTGTATAAGGAAACTGCTCAGAACTTCTAAGCAGAATATCATATCCTGATCACAAGAATCCACAGCTTATTCCCCCCCCCCAAAGGTAAGGTGACACTCTCTGTTGTTGCTAACTCCAACACAAATAGTGGTAAAATGTAAAGATCATAGTCAGTCAGCAACAGGGGTGGCTAGGTGGTGTAGTGGATAAAGCACTGGCCTTGGAGTCAGGAGTACCTGGGTTCAAATATGATCTCAGGCACTTAATAATTATCTAGCTGTGTGGCCTTGGGTAAGCCACTTAACCCCATTTGCCTTGCAAAAAACCTAAAAAACAAACAAACAAACATAGTCAGTCATCAACCAAAAGAAATATCTATAAATATTAAGAAAGGAAATTTAAATAACTCCAAACCCTTCCATATTCACCAGGAACTGCAGAAACAGAACAATGTATAAGGAAAAGCATAGGTACTCAGGATGTTTCCCAAAATATCATAGCTTGAAAATCTGAACCTAATCATTATCAACAACAAAAAAGATGCCAAATAAGAGAGCCATTTGAAGACTCCTTAGCACTTCACAAAAATTCAGGAACTGTTCATTGGATTTGTAAACAGAATCACAACAAAGGAAGCAAATAAAACCAATGCAAGGCACAAGTATTGAAATAAATTATAGAAGGAGAGAAAAAAACAAAAAATAGACACTCATGTGGTTAAAAGAGCAACAATATCATGTACTGAATAACAGAGGTATCATTAAGAGATTTCTTTCCAAAAGTTCATTGAGCTAAAGGTCAAATAAGTGAAAGAAATGGTGGTGGAAGAACAGATATGAAGCACCACCACAAACTTCACATCCTTCTTTCTACGGGTGATTCAATATTGTTTCTGAACAGATCCAGCCTTTCTGGAGTGCACTATGGAACTATGCCCAAAGAGCAATAAAACGGTTCGTATCCTTTGACCCAACAATGCTAATTCTACATCTATATTTAGTAGATATTATAAAAAATTGGATAAGTCCCATATTTTCCAAAATATTCAGAGAAGCTATTTTTGTAGTGGCAAAGAATAGAAGTTGAGGGGATGCTCATCAATTGGGGAATGGCTAAACAAGTTATGGTACATAAATACTATGGAATATCATTGTTCTGTAAGAAACCATAAATGACCAGACTCTAGAGAAGCATGGAATGAGTTAAAGGATCTGATGCTGAGTGAAGGGAGTAGAACCAAGAGAACAAGGTACACATCAACAACATTGTGATGTGAACAACCTTGATGGAAGTAGCTCCTCTTGGAAGTCCAGAAGCTAGGATAACTGTATTAGATTGACTATGGACTATATTATCCCCAATCAGAGGAAAAAAATGAACCAAAACAAAACACACAAAAACAACCCTTCAGAATCCGATGAACACTTTATAGAATTACCTCTTATTAGATCTCTTTCCCTTAGTCCTAATTCCCTATACCAAAATGACTAATATGTAAACATGTTTATCAAAATATGTATGCACAATGCTAACCTGACTGTTTACTGCTGTGGGGAGAGGGGGTGGGAAGGGAGTGTGGAAGGACATTTTGTAACTTAAAAATCTGCATGTGCACATGGATCAGAATAAATAAATAAATTTAAGTTTAAAATAGTGTTTCTGAGATTACATTGCAGAATAAGAAGTTCATAAAAGTGAAATCAGAAGAATAGAGAATGTAGTGGCAATCTTAAGTCACTGATTGAAAAGTGAAGAAAGATAACTTTTGTAGTGGGGGAGGGGAGTTGTGAAGTATGAAGTAGAAAAAAGCTGAATTAAAACAGGTGTAACGAAAAGAGAAAACCTTTACTGAGTGGTAGGACAAGATGTCTATGAAGAATACGACAGGATTGGAGAGACCCTAAATGGGTGCAACAAGGTTGAATTTATTGTTTAGAAGAAAAATGACCTCTGAGAGATTGTTATTCAGTCATTTCAGTACTGTATAATTCTATTAGACCCCATATGGGGTTTTCTTGGAAAAGATACTGCAGCTCATTTGACAGAAGGGGAAAGTTAAGACAAACAGGATAAAGTGACTTGCCGTAAATCACACAACTTTTAAGTGTATGAGGCAAGATTTTGACACAGGACAATGAATCTTTCTGACTCCAGGCACAGCACTCTACTTACTGTGGCCCCCAGAAACCCTTCTGAGAATGCCTCTAGGAAGAGCATCCCATATTAAGAAAAGGAAAATAACAGCTCTTGGGGACAACCAATATTCAGGTGTAGGAGAGGGCATGACTCTGGAAAAGCAAATTCATTCCTCAATTTCTTTGAGTGAAATGATCATGGGGAGGGAAGGTGGTAGTAAAGAATTGCACAATCAGGAACACAGGAAAATATGTATCAGGGATAATACTTTTCTATCCCCCCATCTCCTCCTTGAACACTAATACCTCTAAGACTGAGGCAAAGCAAGAACCAAAATGAATTGAGCAAGATTTGCAAGGAAATTCAGTAGAACCTATTTAGAAAAGGGAACTAAAGTTGTTGAGAAATAAATACACGAAAAAAAGGAATAAGCAAATCTAAGGATTATAAATTAAAAGATAATTCTAAAACAGAAAGGGAAAAGAATAGAACAAAATAGAAGGAAACATCCCTTTGATAAAAATGGTTTGAAAAAATTAAATAAAAAAACCTTAAAATAAAATAAATTGAAGGAAAAGAGGAGAGTTCATTGAACAACTTAATTGTGTAAGAAACAAATACCTTCCCAAGAATTCCATAGCCTCATTGGTGAAGCCAGGAAAAGATTTTATTCATGATCTTGCAAGACTAGATGCCTAACTAGTAGGTACACCCATGAAGAGGAAAAGCTGCTTTTATTTCTCTATCCCGGGTCAGAAGTCCCTCTACTGTGTCCCCATTTTTTGGATACAGAGTTTACAGCCTATCTGAATTGCCTACTCCCCCTTACATGAGAGTCTTCCCCCCCAGATTCAGTGATCCCTTTCCCATCTCTTATTTTCTCCCTCTCCTTTTACGCATTAATTTAAATTATATTCCTTTCCTCAGAAACTGGTGTGGAAATTAAACTAATCACTTCTTTCTTACAACTGGAAAAACAAAAAAGAAAGAATCAAATAACTAGATAAAGGAACAAAGAGAAAAAAGATCAATTAAAAGTCCAAAGTGAGGTAAAGGAATGATAAATGAGGATAGGATGGGTATTAAAGGTTTGAGGAGGGGTCCACTAGGTGGCATAGTGGATAAAGCACCGGCCTTGCAGTCAGGAGTACCTGGGTTCAAATCCAGTCTCAGACACTTAATAATTACTTAGCTGTGTGGCCTTGGGCAAGCCATTTAATCCCATTTGACTTGCAAAAACCTAAAGAAAAAAAAAGTTTGAAGAGAGAGCCTGTGGGAGAATTACCTTAAGTCTAAGCAAAACAAATATGCAAGTAAAACAAAGTTTTGTAATAATAATATTTGCCCTTCATTTATTTATTTAATTAATTAAATCAATTTATTAATTTTTTTCATCCATATGCACATATATGTATACATATACATATATATGAAGTTTTTATTTATTTTGTTTTATAATTTTGACCCTATTCTTGCTTCCTCCCCCCCCCCAGAAGGCAGTCTGTTAGTCTCTACATTGTTTGCATGTAATACATTGATCTCAGTTGAATGTGATGAGAGAGAAATCATATCCTTAAGGAAGAAAAATAAAGTGTATGAGATAGCAAAATTACATAATAAGATAATTTTTCTTTTTCTAATTTGAAGGTAATAGTCTTTGATCTTTATTCAAAGTCCACAATTCTTTCTCTGGATACAGATGGTTTTCTCCATCACAGACAGCACAAAATTGTCCCTGGTTGTTGCACTGATGGAAAGAGAGTCCATCAAGGTTGATCATCCCTGCCAATGTTGCTGTTAGGGTGTACAGTGTTTTTCTGGTTCTGCTCATCTCACTCAGCATCAGTTCATGTAAATCCCTCCAGGCTTCCCTGATTTCCCATACCTCCTGGTTTCTAATAGAACAATAGTGTTCCATGACATACATATACCACAATTTGTTAAACTATTCCCCAATTGAAGGACATTTACTTGATTTCCAATTCTTTGCCACCACAAACAGGGCTACTATGAATATTTTTGTACAAGTGATGTTTTTACCCTTTTTCATAATCTCTTCAGAGTATAGGCCCAGTAGTGGTATTGCTGAGTCAAAGGGTATTCACATTTTTGTTGCCCTTTGAGCATAATTCCAAATTTCTCTCCAGAAAAGTTGGATAAATTCACAGCTCCATGAACAATATATTAGTGTCCCAGATTTCCCGCATCCCTTCCAACATTGATCATTTTCCTTTCTGGTCATATTGGCCAGTCTGAGATGTGTCAGGTGGTACTTCAGAGATGTTTTAATTTGAATTTCTCTAATAAGTAAAGATTTGGAGCAATTTTTCATATGGCTATGCATTACTTTGATTTCCTCAGCTGTAAATTACTTTTGCATAGCCTTTGACCACATGTCAATTAGGGAAAATTTGACTCAGTTCTCTGTATAGTTTAGAAATGAGTCCTTTGTCAGAAACATTAGTTGCAAAAATTGTTTCCTAATTTACCACATTCCTTTTGAGCTTGGTTACAGTGCTTTTGTCTGTGCAAAAGCTTTTTAATTTAATGTAATCAACATTCTCTAATTTGTTTTTAATGATGTTTTCCATCTCTTCCTTGGTCATAAATTGCTTCCCTTTCCATAGATCTGACTGGTAAACTATTCCTTGAACTTCTAGTTTGCTTATACTTTTGTTTTATATGCCTAAATCCTGTTTCCATTTTGATCTTTTCTTGGTATAGGGTGTGAGGTGTCGGTCTAATCTAAGTTTCTTCCATACTAACTTCCAATTTTCCCAACAGTTTTTATCAAAGGGAGAGTTTTTATCCCAATAGCTGGACTCTCTGGATTTATCAAAAAGCATATTACTATAATCATTTTTTGATATTGCACCTAGTCTATTCCACTGGTCCACCACACCATTTCTTAGCCAATACCAGACAGTTTTTGATGACTGATGCATTATAATGTAATTTTAGATCTGGTAAGGCTAAGCCTCCTTATTCTGAACTTTTTTTCATTGAATCCCTGGAAATTCTTGACTTTTTTATTTCTCCATATAAGTTTACTTACACATTTTTCTCTAGGTATACATCATATCATCTGCAAAGAGTGAGAGTTTTGTCTCTTCCTTCCCAATTCAAATTCCTTTGATTTGTTTTTCTTCTCTTATTGTAGAAGCTAACATTTCTAATTTGACATTGAATAGTAGTGGTGATAATGGACATCCTTGTTTCACCCCTGATCTTATTGAGAACCCCTCAAGCCTATTGCCATTGCATATAGTACTTGTTGATGATTTCAGATAGATACTGTTTATTGTTCTAAGGAACAAACCATTTATTCCTACACTCTCTAATGTTTTTATTAGGAATGCGTGCTGTATTTTGTCAAAAGCTTTTTCAGCATTTATTGATATGATCATATGATTTCTGATAGGTTTGTTATTGATATAATTAATTATACTAACAGTTTTCCTAATATTGAACCAACCCTGAATTCTTGGGATAAATCCCACTTGATCATAATGTATTATCCCAGTGATAACTTGTAATCATTTTGCTAAGATTTTATTTAAGATTTTTGCACCTATATTCATCAGGGAGATAGGTCTATAATTTTCTTTTTCTGTATTAACTGTTCTTGGTTTAGGTATCAGCACTATATTAGTGTAATAGAAAGAGTTAGGCAGAGTTCCATCTTCCCCTATTTTTCCAAAGAGTTTATACAGAATTGGAACCAATTGTTCCTTAAATGTTTGCTAGAATTCACTTGTGAATCCATCTGGCCCTGGAGATTTTTTTTCTTAGGGAGTTCAATAATGGCTTGTTGAATTTCTTTTCCTGAAATAGGTATATTTAGGTTTTGAATTTCCTCTTCATTTAATCTGGGAAACATATTTTTTACATATATGTCCATTTCAAATTGTCACATTTATTGACATAAAGTTAGGCAAAATAATTCTGAATTATTACTTTAATTTCCTCCTCATTGGTGGTGAGTTTGCCTATTTCATTTATCATACCAGCAATTTGGTTTTCTTCTTTCTTTTTTTAAATCAAATTGACCAGAGGTATATCAATTTTATTGGTTTTTCTCCTAAATCCAGCTCTTCATTTTGTTTATTAGCTCTATAGTTTTCTGCTTTTGATTTTATTAATCTCTCCTTTAATTTTTAGAATTTCTAATTTGGTGTTTAATTGGGGGGCTTAATTTGTTCTTTCTCTAATTATTTTAGTTGCATATTTAGTTCATTGATTTCTTCTTTCTCTAATTTATTCATATAAGCATTTAAAGTTTATGTCCTAGCACATCATCAATTTTTGTGTGATTGCCATGTACTGCAGAAAAAAAGTGTATTCCTTTCTATCCCCATTCAGTTTTCTCCAAAGGTCTACCATGTCTAGGTTTTCTAATAATCTATTTACCTCCTTAACTTCCTTCTTGTTTATTTTGTGATTAGATTTATCTAAATCTGAGAGTGGGAGGTTGAGGTCTCCCACTAGTAGAGTTTTGCTTTCTATGTCTTTCTGTAGCTTTTTCAATTTCTCCTCTAAGAATTTGGATGCTGTCCCATTGGGTGTGTATATATTTAGTATTGAAATCACTTTATTGTCTATGGTACCTTTTAGGAGGATATAGTTTCTTCCTTATCTCTTTTAATGCTACCTATTTTTGCAGTTGCTTTGTCTGAGATAAGGATTGCAACCCCTGATTTTTTCACTTCAGCTGAGGCAAAATATATTTTGCTCCAACCTTTTACCTTCACTCTATATGTATCTCTCTGCTTCAAATGAGTTTCTTGTAAGCAGCATATTGTAAGATTCTGTTTTTTAATCCACTCTGCTGTTTGCTTACACTTTAAGGGAGAGTTCATCCCATTCACATTCAATGTTATAATTACTAACTCTTTATTGCCCTCCATGATATCTTCCTTCTGTTTGTATTTTTCCCCTTTTTTTGTTTTATCCATATTCCCCAGTGTTTTGTTTCTGAATACAGTGTGTTTGCCCTCTTATATCAACCCCCTCCCCTTTCTTTCCCCTTTCCATTTTCTCCTTCTTACCTCCCTTCTGTTAGTTTCCCTTTTTCTTCCCCTCCCCATCCCCCTCCCCTTCTTCCCTTTTAATGCTTAAAAGGTAAGATAAGTTTCTTAACTTAACTGAGTGTGTCTAATTTAACTTTAAGCCAAGTCTGATGAGATGAAGATTCAGGTGATTCTAATCTCCTCCCTTCTTCAGTTGCAATAGGTCTTTTGAACCTCTTGATGTAATGAAATTTACTCCATTCAGTCTTCTCCATCCTCCCATTTCCTTACTGCCCCCCCTTTTTAAGTAGGTTTTGTTTTTAAATCATTCTCTCTGAATCACAGAAAAGTTATGAGTGTCCATCACTTCTGGCTATGTATATTCTCTCTAATAGAGTTACAGTTCTCAGGAGTTAAGAGACTCTTTCTCCTAAGAAGGCACATAGCCAGTTTCACCTTATTGTATAACAATTTTTTTTAAACTTTTCATGTGTCTCTTGAGCCTTCTGTTTGATGTCTAAATTTTCTATTTAGCTCTGGTCTTTTCATCATGAAATATTGGAAGTCTCCCATTTCATTAAATGTCTATCTTTTCCCCTGGAAAAGAAGGCTCAGCTTTGACAGGTAATGGATTCTTGGATGCATTCCAAGCTCCCTTGAACCTTGGAATATCTCATACCATGCCCTTTGATCCCTTTATGTTGCTGTGGCTGGGTCCTGTGTAATCCTTACTGTGGCTCCTTGGTATTTAAATTTTTTCTTTCTGGCTGTTTGCAGGATTTTTTCTTTTATCTCATCATTCTGGAATTTGGTCACAACATTCCTTGGTGGTTTCATTTTAGGATCTCTTTCTGGAAGTGATCGATATATCTTTCAGTAATGATTTTGCCCTCTGGTTCTATGATATCAGCACAATTTTCCACCACTAAATCCTGAATATTAAGTCCAGGCTTTTTTTTTTCTCGTCAATGTTTTCAGGAAGGCCTATAATTCTCAGGTTGTCCCATCTTGATCTGTTCTCAAGGTCAGTGGTTTTGCTGATAAAAATATTTTACATTTTCTTCTATTTTTTTTTTGATCTTTTGGTTTTAACACAATCTTTTTGTCTCATGAAGTCATTAGTTTCCTCCAATTCCATTCTTTTTTTAGAGAATATTTTTCTTCATTTATCTTTTGCAACTCCTTTTCCAGTTGGTCAATTCTATTTTTGAAGGAGTTTTCCATTTGCCCAAGTGTAGCTTTGAGAGAAACATTTTCATTTTGCTTTTGCCTAATTGAGGATTTGAGGGAATCATTTTCTTTTTTCATTTGCTCAATTGAAGATCTGAGAGAGTTATTCTCATTTTGTAATTGTCTAATTGTATTTTCCAAGGATTTGTTTTCTTGTTGTAAGATATTAATTTTCTCTTGAATTTATTTTCCAAATTTTTTCCAATTGATTTTTTAACTCCTTCCTGATTTCTTCAAGGAAGTCTTTCTGGGCTGGAGATCAATTCATATTCTCCCTAGCAGTGCTAGATCTCTCTGGGTTAGAATCTGTTTCTTCTAAGTATTTCCCCATGCCCCACTTTCTCTGGCCTTTCTTCATCTTTTTTTTTAGGATCTTGTGTTCAAGGGGAGTGGCTCTCAGAAGTTTTTTTTTTTTTTGAGGATCTTAGAAGCTTTGTTCACTTGGCGTAGTAATTCCAAGGGCCAGTCAGTAGGGAACACTGGTTGCTTTCTCTGGAGTGTTTGGGGCCTTCAGCAGCAGGGTCTCAGTTGACCTTGATCAATGTGCTGAGCCCTGAAGGAGGGAGTTCATCTCTTTCTGTTTGAGTGAACTCTGTTGCCCATGCCTTAGTGGGTGGGGAGTTGTTTATTGTTTGTTCTGGGCAAAGGGCTTTGCTGAAAGTATGGAGCTCAGGTCCCTGCCCAGCTGCTTGTTCTCCAGGTGTGCTCTGTGACTCTGTCCTGGAACTTACCCTCCTGTAGCTCCTTTACCCCAGGCCAAAGACTCCAATACTAAAGTTGGATCTTGTACCTACTACTCACCAAAGTCTCTAAGGCTGAGTCTGGCCCTCTGGCTTCCCCCAGCTGCTATCCCCACACTGATCCTCTGCTCTTGTCTCCAGGCTCACCCACAGTCCCCTGAGACAGATTTTCTTGGTTAGTGTTCTTCTCCTAGCTTCTCTTTCTGGCATTTGTTGATAGAATTTCTTTCTTTCTTTCTTTCTTTCTTTCTTTCTTTCTTTCTTTCTTTCTTTCTTTCTTTCTTTCTTTCTTTCTTTCTTTCTTTCTTTTTGAATTTTGGGGAGTATAGTTTATTACCAGTGACTATGTGGGGGATACCTCCTCAAAGCACATAGCACCAAGTGTCCAGAGAATAAGGTTTTTATAGTATTTTGGGAGGTATTGTGAGCAGGCAGGATTCAAAAGCAAAGATAGCAGTTAGATATATTTCCTTGTCAGACTATTACAAACATATGCAAACATATGGCCTAGTATAGATCTTGTTTTACATCTTAACATGTTTCTGGAGACAGAGGGAGTCACAGATTCATGGACTTCCCACAGGTTCAAGGTGAGTGGAATTTACTATCTTAGGGTTTCAGCTGTGTCTGGGGGAAGGGGAGATAGACTTGGGAGAAAGTAGGAATTTTACAGATACAGCAAAAATGATTAGATTAACAAGAGTGTTTTGTGTATCTCAGACAAATTTATGGTATATCTCAGGATTCCAGAGTCAAGCATTTAGGTCTGTTATAAATGGTTCGAGAATACTTAGTTCAGAGTGATTAAAGTGGTTTTTATTAAAATATCTTAACAAAATGGCACAACTCTCTCATGGTGGGGGGGGGTGGGGAAACCCCAAAATACATTCTCTTTCAAGCAGTTGGAAAGACTTTGTTCCTGCCCCTTCATACTAACCATAGGCTGGGATCACAGATCTAGCTGATACATTGGTTCCTATATATATATCCCCATCCTGCTCAATGAGCAAGAACAGATAGGTCTCCTTGAGCAGGTGCAAAGGAGAAGGTCAAGCCTAGGTTACTCTTGACCAATTAAGGACTAGTTTCTCCTAATCTAGTTTGTCATTTTTGGAATGGGATTAGGAGAACTCTCCCAGTTTTGTGATTGACTGGGGTGATTTCCCCTTTGTGATGGATTTCAAAGGGGCCCCCCTGCACACCCTGTGAAGACCTTCATTCCTCACAATTCCCCCCTTTCCTTTTAAATAACTACTTGGTCTTCATACTTCACCAGCAGTGTCTTCCTCAAATTAATTCAAAATCCTCATCTCCAATAGCACTACTGACTTTTTTCTATCAATATTTTTACCTCTTCATTATTGGAACCATACACCAGTCCTAATTTGTTGATAGAATTTTGTACTATGTGAGTTATTAACTGGATCATACACAGGAGACACACACGGCTAATAGGATTATCCCACTTAGGCCCAATAGTGAGATAACCAGTAACTGTTTCCACCATGATTCAATAAACCCCTTCATCCAAAGAGGTACTAAAGGGGCTTGTTCAGGTTTGGACTGGCACATATGTCAACTTTCTGACATCCCTGGTTATCTTCTTTACCATCTTCCCGTTGTCATCTATCTTTTTTTTTTAGTTTTTTTTTTTTTTTTTGCAAGGCAAATGGGGTTAAGTGGTTTTCCCAAGGCCACACAGCTAGGTCATTATTAAGTGTCTGAGGCTGGTTTTGAACTCAGGTACTCCTGACTCCAGGGCCGGTGCTCTATCTACTGCGCCACCTAGCTGCCCTATCATCTATTTTTAGACAACAATTTGAAAAGTTCAGTTTACCACAGACTTCTTCAGCCAAAAAGGTAGTTTAATACCAATCTATGTTGAATAATCAACTCTTTTGTTAGCAAGGTTTGATCAGTCAGTAAATCCAAGGCCTTAGCTGTGTGATTGGTAATTTTTCCACTGCAGCTTGGAGTCTTATTAGTGTTTTCAGGATATAAACTGGGGTTCCAAAGCCCCAACTCCCATCCTGTGCCCAGGTAGTAGGCCCTTAAGTCTAGATAACAACTCCCTGACGAACTCTTTGCACAACTGGGTGTAGGCAGTACTTCTATAAATCCAATAATGTCCCTCTAGGGCCAGTTGGTCTTCCAGGAATAATTTCCAACATATGGATCATACTGTTCCTCCTCTTTACTTCCAAGAGGCCCTCTTAAATAGGCCATATAATCATCATGGTACATTTCCAAAGTTGCTGTACCTCCTTCCACTGCAAGTTATTATACCAATGTCTTTAGAAAGGTCTTCCTCACTCTAAAATTGATCAAACTAAATTCCTGATTTTGTGTCATTGGATCAACCCCAAGAATAGCTAATATACTTAGTGATGTTCATTAAATTATTTTTCTTGCAAATGGTCATTTCAGCATTTTCCTTGCAAGTCCATACTAACTCATAATCAGTTTCCCTTAACAAATGCCCCAGTTTGTGCATCTTTACAAGGGATCCAGGTACCATCATTAATCTCTCATGAGTCTGAGGCCACCTATCTCCTAAGTTGTACAGTCCTGAATATTTGCACCCCACTTCTGGACACGTCCAGACATTTTCTACTCCTCAGACAAATATCCTGGTCAGTCAGTTATAAACAATAGTCACCCTGAATTGACTCAATCATATGCCACCAGTGTCTCTCTCCTCTGGATCAGAACCCTTTACCACCAGGGACTGAGAAACTAAGCCAGACTCAGGGGCACTTTCACCCAAGACCAATTCTCAAACTGCTGTGAACTATTACAAGTCCAATAGTTAGCCACACCAAAAGGCTGGGTATTGACTTCTGCCAGCTAGACTCTCCTCTCACCTTTACTAAGAATTCCACTGTCTAAATCAGAGATAGGACTCACTCCCTAAATAGGATATACAGATTTATGTAGATATAAAAATGCCACCCAATAATCTCCCTCTTTCTCTCTCAGTGGAGAACATTTTCACCCTGCCTACCCTCTTCCTTTCCATAAGGAGGACTTAAGTAGGGGTGTCACACTTACAGAGTCAAGGGGAAGTTACAGATAAACAATGTACACATAGGTGAGAGATGATGGAGATGAACTGGTCCAGTGTCTCCTCTCTTCTCCTTCTCTTCTCTTCTCCCTTGGAAGCGTCCAATGTCCTTCAGCATCTTCTGAATCTCCAGCTCTGGTGACTAGTTGAGACCTTGTCTTCTGGTAGGGAAACTGCTTAACATCTTATTCAGATCAAAACACATGCTTCCATAACTAAACAATTTACATTCTGGCTTATTGCCATATTGATGCACATACTTCACTTTAACACAAACTTCCATTAGTTTTATTACATGAGCAAACTTCCAGTGAGAATGATCATATTGACTCAAGCCTGTAACACATACATTCAATGGTCATCTTTGTCCTAAGACCACCCAGCATCTGGTTTAAAATAAAACAATTTTAACTTTTGCTCTCATTACAGTAATGACTCAAACATCCTTAACCAAAATGAATTTTTCTCCCAAATATTCCCATATTTCCCTTTTTCCTGGTATACTTATCTACTCACATTACTTTCCTTAAACCTGAAACTGTGATTATCCTAAGAATTTCCCATTCTTCTTACCTAAATATCCCCTCTAACACAAAAACTAAGGAAACTTAATTCCTATCTTAGTATGTAGCTGATAGCAGGTGTCAGAGCCAGAGCCATCTCTGGCTATTATATTCAATTTACCTAAAACTTATTGTCCTGGTTTGCTTAGTAACTAACTATAAATATCCAGGACATTAAAGGAAAATTCCTTTATAAATATAAGTATTAAATGTCAGCATCCAGGCAGAGGTCACATGGGTAAGTCAAATGTCTTAGGCCAAATTTATTCTTCCAGATGAGACATTATCTAAATGTCATTTTGGGAAAATCAAGCCAAAGCGGTCCAACCTCAGCCATACTGAGAAGCCTCCCCTTCAGCTGCCCATCCCTGTCACCTGACATCCTTGGTCCATTAGCTTACTTGGCTCCAAGAACATGACATACCCAGTAGCATTTCCTTTTGCTGACCATCCTGGTATCTGACATAAGAGAAAATCGATCAAAAGTGCTGTGATGTAAAATGGATGTTTTACCTAGTTAGAACTTCCAGTGAATACAATTCACTAAATTCCAATTATAATATTAATGGAGTCCCAATTAATGAAACCCCTACCTAAAGCTCTGAGTATCCTTCCTAGGTCTTTGCCTAAAATCAGGTATTCTAACTATGACTGGCCCTACAGGCCTCATCTCCTACCACTTACTAGAGACATCCCTTTGAAATCATATCTACTCTATGTATCTATCCATATATATATAGTATGTCAGATTCCCCTTGGTTAGAGAAACCTCCTTCTTGCCTGTTGTATCTTACAACAAATAAATGCCTCCATTGTCCAGGAGATTTCACAAAGAAATCTCAAATGATCTTGTGTTTAGCTTTCCCATATTACATAGTGTTTTTATTTCAAAGCAAACAACCACTGCTTTGGAAGATACATATATAGATCCAAAATATTCCAAATTCACATATATAGTTAGAAACTTCTATACATAAACTTGTTTAGCTACTTGTCATCCTCTACATATAAATGGTTATTTTTGGCAAGGCAATTCAGGGTAAATGACTTGTCCAAGGTCACACAGCTAAGCAATCACTAAGTATCTGAGGTCTGATTTGAACTCAGATTTCCTGACTCTGGGGCCTAGTTCTCTATCCTCTGCACCACATAGCTGCCCCCTAACATTCAAATTACTTTTCAGAATTCTTTAAAACAATTAAAACAGCTTGGGTAGCTTTAAATTTCCAACATGCTTTATTAATTTCATTATAACATAATATCAATAAGAGTAACACACAAATTACTAGATTGTACAAAGCAATCCTTCCATTAATACATTATTCATGAACCAACAGATCTATCCCAGAAAGGGTCATACTTTTAATATTTCCCTTCTTGCCCTTCAAAGCAATCACTCATTAATCCCAGGCTTTAACAATACAATATTTAAATAACATTCACAGTAGATAACTAAATATTGTTCCCTTCCCTCAGCATCAGACCCTGTGAGTCATTCCATGCTTCTCTAGAGTCCAACTATTTATTTCTTAGAGAACAATAGTATTCCATAGTATTCATGTAGCACAACTTATTTAGACATTCTCCAATTAATGGACATCCCTTCACTTTCCATTTGTTATAATTTCTTCTGGATATAGACCTAGAATTGGAATTGCTGGATCAAAGTATATGAACAGTTTTGTTGCTCTTTGGGCAGAGTTCTATATTGCTCTCCAGAAGGGTTGGATCCATCCACAGCTCCACCATCAATAATGCATCAATGTCCCAATCCTCCCACAACCTCTCCAACATTGATCATTTTCTCTTCTTCTCATCTTGGCAATCTGATAGGTGTGAGATGATACCTCATTGTTGTTTTAATTTGCATTTCTCTAATCAATGATATGGAGCAGTTTTTCATATGATTATATATAACTTTAATTTCTTCATTTGAAAACTATCTGTTCATAACCTTTGACCATTTTTTCAATTAGGGAATGACTTATAACCTTATAAATTTGATGCAATTTTCTATTCTCTATATATTTTAGAAATCAGACCTTTATTAGAACTCCTGATTGTGAAGATTGTTTCTCAGCTTTCTGCTTTTCTTCTAATTTTGGCATCATTGATTTTATTAGTGTAAAACCTCTTTAATTTAATATAGTCAAAATCATTAATTTTGCAGTTTATAATATGCTCTAATTCTTGTTGGTAATAAATTTATTCCCTTTCCATAGATCTGATAGAGTATTTCTTGGTCTATTAATTTATCTGTGGTGTCACTCTTTATGTCTAAATCCTGAACTCATTTGGACCGTATTTTGGTATCAGGTGTGAGATGTAGGTCTATGCCTAGCTTTTGTCATACTATTTTCCAGTTTTCCAAACAATTTTTGTCAAATAGTGAGTTCTTCTAGAAACTGATGTCTATGGATTTGTCAAATAGTAAACGCTGTAGTCACTTACTCAATTTCCTTTGAGCCTATCCAAATCCACTGATCCAGGACTCTATTTCTTAACCAGGACCAGGCAGTTTGGATGACTGCTGCTTTATAGTATAGTTTTAGATTTGGTACAGTTAGGCCACCTTCCTTTACCTTCTTCTTCTTCAGTTCCCTTGCTGTTCTTGCCATTTTGTAGCTCCAGATGAATTTTGTTACTGTTTTCCTATCAGTAAAGTAGTTATTTGGTAGTTTGTTGTCCTTCATTTTTAAGAAGACCATGACATCAGGAGATGATGTCAAGACAAGCCCATGGGGGCAGCTAGGTGGCATAGTGGATAGAGCACCGGCCCTGGAGTCAGGAGTACCTGAGTTCAAATCTGGCCTCAGACACTTAATAATTACCTAGCTGGTGTGGCCTTGGGCAAGCCACTTAACCCCATTGCCTTGCAAAAAAAACAACTAAAAAAAAGACAAGCCCATGAATTGGATTTGAGTGAGGGGAAGTCCAAGTCCAAGTCCAAGTCACCCACCTCATTTTCTCCTCCAGAGCCATTTGGATCCAATGGCCAGATATGAATCAGGTTGACTGAAGATGACCCTAAATGTGAGGCAATCAGGGCTAAGTGACTTGCCCAAGGTCACACAGCTAGTAAGTGACAAGTATCTGAGACTGGATTCAAACTCTCATTCTTCTGACTCTAAACCCAGTGTTCTGTCCACTGCACTACTTAACTGCCCTACAAAATATTGTATTTACAGAGGAAAAGAAACAAGAAAAAAGAAAATAAGGACCCATCTCTAACAATTTACAAAATGAGTATCTTGAACAATTCAATAAAATGAAGACTTGCATTTTGGAAAAGAAAAATCAAAAAGAAAACACAATTGTACTGTAGTTATAAGAAACAAAATGAAAAGACAAAAATCAAAATTATATTCTAAGTAAGTTCCAAAAAAGCTCGATTTGGAGTTATGCTATTAGATGAAGCAAGAACAAATATTCACCATATAAAAGCTAATCAATGAAATGCCATTACAATATGAGTGTAAATAGAACATTACTCTGATAGAAAAAAATGATGCATGTGATCGATACAGAGGCATGAATAACTTTACATGGTCAGATGAAAAGTGAAGAAGACAGAACCAAGGCAACAATGTACTCAATGACTGCCACAATGTAAATATAAAGACTAATCATAAAATTATCAAAAGTGAATATTTCAAAATTTCAAAGAAAAAGCATGACTCCCTGGAAGAACTCTGAAAAGATCACCTCAACCCATTCCTTTATATAAGTGGGAGGTCCACAGATGTATTTTTTACTTATTATTTGGTTTTCCTAAGTTTTTGATATCTTCTTCCTCTTTTTTCTAAAATGGGAAGGGGACAGAAAGAAATTTAGGTGATACCAAAACCAAATATGTCAAAATAACACAAAATCAAACTCCATGTTCATGTCCTGGTACCTTTCCGTATGAATCTATACAATGATCCTATGTTCTCAATATACCAATATTGAGAAGATCAGAAAAGTATTGCATTGAAAGAAGCTCAGTTGTGTCTAGTAACACGCTAGTGAGGGCTTTGCATGATTCAGCCCAAGATTCCTCAGGATTCTGTCATTCATGTTCAGCCACATGAGAAAAGAACTGGCCACTACTTGGAAATGCACTGCATTACGAAGCATACTGATGACAGCTCATAGTGAGAGCAGATCATTTACAAAGGGTTTCTGGTTTGCAAAGCATCTTCTTTATATCATCTCACTTCAGTCACACCCTAGCTCTTTGATAACTACTACTACTGTAATTATCTGAGTTTTATAGATGAAGAAACTAAAGATCAGAGATGTTCAATGCCTTGACCAGCCTCATCTAGAAAAGATAATGTCAGAAGTGGGATTTGTGGCCAAGTTTTCCTGAATCAGGGCAGCTAGGTAGCACAGTGGATAGGGCATCAATGCTGGAGTCAGGAGGACCTGAGTTCAAATGTGACCTTAGATACTTAATAATTTCCTTGACCTTGGGCAAGTCACTTAACCCCATTGCCTTGCAAAACAAAACAAAACAAAGTCATCCTGAATCCTTTTCCAGAACTTAGTACATGGTGCTGGATTTAATTTTTCAAATATGTATTTACCATCACCTATTATGTTCCACTCTGGTGAATGTATTTAAACATGCTCTGTTGTGACCTGTACCATTGGAGGAGGCTGTACACATAAAGATGAGGCATAGATCCATAAGAATGAAGAAAAATATACCATCTATTGCTCTCTGTTCTGGGGATCTCAGGATCCTGACAATCTGATAGGGAGAAAGGGCATTTCTCTATTTTGTGATGAAGCAAGGAAAAGTTAGATATTTCAAAGGAGAGGTCCAAGGGAAAATGCTTTATGAAATATGAATGGAGAGAACTAAGTCTCTCTTTGGGGTCATTAAGGAAGTCATCATTCAGAAGTGGTGAGTGAGGGGTTCCTAAAAACAAAGACCTTCAAGTCAACTAAATCTATTTCAGACATAAAAAGTGGAATGAGCCAAGATATGGGAATGGAAGAGGGCAGGAAGAAAATTGGAAACAGAGTCCTCAAATGTGATTGTAATGTAGAATTTGTGAAGGAAATTAGCTAAAGACAATTTTCAAAAGTCTTAAGTTTTCAAAGTTTATAGCCAATACATACATGTTTGCATACATCTACACATATCCATATATATATAATACAAATGATATGAATGCATAGTGAATATATATATATATTTATATACATACATATATATGCATATATGTATATATATATATACATATATATATATATATAATTTAGTTAGCAATAGCAAGTAAAAGAAAGGTTTTGATTAAAGGTGTGATGAGGTGAATTAATATTTTCCATGATGGTGTGGATTGGAAAGGACATAGAGCAGAGTCAGAACAGGCTTTAGAAAGGTATTCTATTTGTCTGCGTTAAAGGTGAGTGGAGCTTAAAGGAGAGAGGTAAAAGGAAGAAGAACAGAGAGTTCAAAAATACAAGAGACATTGACATGAAAAAGTAAATTATACTTACAAATGTTTGGATTTGAGAGTAAGAAAGAACAAAAGGTGAGTGTGAGGTTCAAAACCTATGTGATGAGTTATTTGGCATGTAGAAACTGAAGGATTAGGAATTATTTTAGAGATGACTGGACTAATGGGAATGGGTAGGATCACGAAGGAAGAGATTAAAATTATGGAACAAAAGGAAAGAGCTTTGAGAGACAGTGGATAAGGGGAAAGAGGGTGAGCAAGATGAACAGCCTGCAAAGGAGACAGAGAAGGAACAGTCAGAGAGGTAGGAGAAGTACACGAGGGAAATGTTAAGGAAGAAAAGAGAGGAGCAGCGAGTGAGAAGAAGCTATTTAATGCTCTCTGAGTGTAAAGATCAAGGGGTTATGAGGACAGGAGAAAAAAGATCATAGTATTTCATGATAAGGAAATCACTGGAGAAATGGTGAGACCTGTTTCATAGAGTGCTGAGGAAGTAGAATCAATACAGTCACCTTATTATTTTCTTAAATTAGAATCGGACTTGTGTGTGGCTAGAGAATGGGTAATATTTTGCAGGAATCTTGAGGCCAAGGGAACACTTTCTTTGTGATGGGAGAAGAGTTAGCTCATATTTGTAGGATTTAAGAAGCCATAAAGAAAGAGAAAGCAGTCACAGAGAGTGAGGGATTGATGAAGCAGGACAAGAGGGTTATGATTGAAAGAACAAGGTCATGGAGGCACAGGATTTGAAGCTAGAGGTTTAGTTTTAGCAGATAAGAGGTCTGTCTCACCCAGAGGAAAGAGACAATTGGGAGTAGACTGAGGCATTAAGAAGGCTGGTAGAGAGGAATTGAAAGAATTAAACTCTTGCTGCCTCACTTCTGAGAAATCTAGGAAATGGGACAATGAATGGAAAGAATGGATTTAGATCCCAATTTTGCTGCTTATTGATCCTGTGAACTTGGCTCATTCATTTCACCTGGGTGTCATATTACATTCTTTTAAAAGGATGGGATCCAAGAACCCTCTAAGCTCTAAATTTGCGATTCAAAATAACAATCTGCTTAGAGTTGATGAGAAGGGGATCACATTGGAGGCTCAAGGAAAGAAAAGAAGGTTTGGAATGATCATTGTTCAAATTTTGATAGTAAATTAGTAAAAAGTGGTAATGGGAAAAAAAAGATACTGAATCAGTGTAAGTCAATAGACTATAAATTCATTAGCCACCCAATCAATAGAGTTCAATTATATCCACCAGTAAGTTGAGAAGAAGTTGTCCATCTAGGATCTCTATCAGAGGGGGCCGAAAAGGACCTTAGAGTTCATCTGGTTACTGGATCAAAGATTTGAATCTGGAAGCAACTCAAGAGGTTGAGTCCAATCTTTGTACAGAGAAATTAAGGTCCAGAGAACTTAAAAGACTTTTCCAGTCACAAAACTAGTGTCAAAGAAGAGATTTGAAACCAGGTCTTTCTGCCTTCAAATAATTCATTGTACAATTTAGAAAACGGACACATAGAGGAATGAAACACATTATTCTAAGAAACACAGATCATTAGATAGGCTTGGGCTTAAAATTAAGACTAGATCTAGCTCAGAATTCCTTCCCATGCTGCCATATATCCTGCTTCCTAGTTAAGAATCAGTTTGCAGATAGCTTGCCAGGGAAAATATGGACAATAATGTGAATGGGTGATAAAAAATAAACAAAAGAAGGGGCAATTCCTGATTAGGAGAAATGATAAAATGAATTGATTATAAAAAGACTTCTAGAAACCCGGGGCTTAAAGAATGTTGCATTTTTCTTTCTTCAGTTTTTGATCTCTCTTTTTTTTAAATGCATAATGCTATATCTGCTTGACCTAATAGAGAATGCTAAATATAGGATCTAGGATAACTTTCTTCAATTTATTAGAGTTCTGTTGATTTCCTGAATATTCTTAAAGTATCAGCTTTTTTTCTTTGCCTACACTCCATAAGTTGGGCAAATATATCAAAGAATTAATTTATCAAGATGAATTTATTAAGAGCTAACAGTATATCAGGTGCTCTGTTGAAGATATAAAGAATGATACAAAGAGAGGTAACAAGTCTCTGCCCCCATTCCCTACCCTAACATTTCAACTGGGGCAATCAGCAGGCAAAAAGGTACATACAATCATACAATATATAAAAAGGTAAGCTAGACATAGAAGTCTCAACCAGATGGGAATGATGAAAAATGGAAAGAAAGGCCTCTTACAGTAGGAAGCATTTGAACTGAAGCTTGAATGAATCCAGGAATTCTAAGAATTGGAGGTGAGGAAGGAAAGCATCTGTGACATGGAAGATTGTCAATTCAAAGGCATGGAGATGGGACGTAGGAAGTTTAATGAGAGGAACAGTAGTTGGGTCAGTATGTTTGAACTGTAGAGTTGGTTCTTGTCCTTGGTTATCAAAGAAGACCAAAATGACATCACTATGTTTGAGAAACAGGACATTGTGTTCCACAGTGGCTAATCAGACCAATGGGAACTTGGATGCTCTTTCTCAGGTTGAGCCCAAATAGTCTATGTGAACACCTGGGATGGATACTCTAAACTTTTGAATCACATCCCCTTTGAGTTGCTTCAATTCTGCCCTTCTCATAGAATGTAGCCCCCTCACTGATGAGGGCATACCATCCTGGATAGTTCTGTGCCAGGGTCTCCCATATTGTATAATCAATTCCAAAGTTCTTAAGAAAGACTTTCGGGGTATCATGGTATCTCTTCTGATCCCCTTGTGAGCACTTACCCTGTGTGAGTTCTCTACAGAATAGACTTTTTGGCAAGCATACGTTTGGCATTCTACCAACATGACCAGCCTATGTGAAGGGAATAAAATCTTTAAAGACAGAAATAAGTCCAGGTTATAAAAATCTCCAAATGCTAAAGAAAGGGCTTGATATTTGATACTAGAGATAATAAAGGGCCATGAAAATTTATTTATTGGGGGGGACATGATCTAAGCAAAATTTTAACTTTACTAGGCATTTTAACTTTGGAGGATGCTGATGTTGCTTTTGTTGTTAGTCATTCTTTAAAAACAAAAATTTTATTTATTTAAGGAAAAGGGTTTTGAGTGATTTGTCCCAGGACACAGGGCTAGGCACTTATTAAATGTTTGAGGTTAGATTTGAACTCAGGTCCTCCTGACTCCAGTGTTGGTGTTCTATTCACTGTGCCACCTAGCTGACCTGTTAATCCTTCCTTGAAAAGAACTAATGACATCAGGAGGGTGATGTCTTGACTTGCAAGTGAATTAGATTTAAGTGAGACAGATCTATGCTGAATCATCAGTCTCACTTGTTCCTCCAGAATCATCACAGTCCAATGGAAAAACATATGTCAAGAGAACTGGAGATGACCCCAGTTGCAGTGGGAGCATCCTAGTCTTTCTAAGCTAAGGACTTTGCCAAGTCTTAGTTAGTCTGAGGTAATGCCCATCTAGCAGTAACTGGGTAATAACTGAAGTCAAAGATGGCCTAACACAAAAACCAACCTGGGAGAGAAAACCTCAGAGTTGTAAAGAAGAAAGATGAGACCAGGTGGTCAATTCAAAAACATTTGTTAGTTCAGGGGATAGATGGAGAGGGCCTGCACTAGGATGGTGGCTGTGGGAGTCCAATAATTCTCTCTTCTTCAAAGTTCATCAGGAGAAAATTATAGTAGAAGGAATAATAAATGAAGGACTTGGACTTGATAAGATGCTATTTAGTTCTATTTACCTTGTAAAAGTAAATTTTGTGAATTAAGCTCATATTTAAAAAGTCATTTTTAATGGGTTTATTCAACTCTTTCCCTCAAAAAAGTACAGCTAATCAATCAATCAACAGACATATTTTTAAGAAGTGTTATTTGTATTCTTTGTTCTGGGATTGGCACCAGAACACAAAGTAAAACCTAATAGTCTCTGCCTTTTAAGGAATTTTGTTCCAACAGAAGCATGTCCATTGTATAGTTGGCAACATGGTGTAGAGGGGAGGATGCTAAATTTAGAAATCAGCAGACTTGAATTTGATTTCTGTTTCCAGTTTTTGGACCCAGGTAATTCTCAGTTTCCTCATCTATAAAATGAGAATAATAATCATAGGACCTACAACTTGGTTTTTTTGTGAGGATCAATTGAGATATTTGTAAACTTGCTTATTGACACAGTAGGCATGATACACATTCTTATCTCCGTCCCTTTCCTGGACCCCTTTCGTAGCCCATTGAAGACCTTGGACCCTTCAGAATTAAGGGTCTAAATGTACAATATTAAAAAAAATAGGATTGCAAAAAATCAAATATATGGAAATAGTTATTAAATTATATACAAAAACCTAATTCATGGAGCCAAAGTTAAGAATTCCTGCATTATATAAATATGATTTTTTTTAAAGAAAAGAACAGTTTAAAATGATGCTCTTTTGCAGGCACTTTGGTTGTATTATTTCCATATAGAAAAAGAACAGTAGATTATGATGAGAACTAAGCTGAGCTAAATTTCTTCCAATATTTTGTCAGTTAGAATAACATCCATATTTCCAGGATTTTGATTATCAGGTGAATGTTCCTATCTAGTAATAACTTAAGAGTCCCTTGAAAATTTCCTCCAGGTCTAAATGAGCTGCCAATCTAGTGAAATGGGCAACATGAATTATGGATCTGTCCCTTCTCATAATAAGCAAGTACCTTGGGATGAAGTCACCTTGGAGGAAATATAAAAAGGGGATAGAGACAGGTACTTGACATAACCACGCTATCTTTTCATGCCCTATGCTACAGAAAACGGAGATATTTTATTGCAGGACTGCCTCAAAATTGACTGAGAAATTAAAAAAAAAGTAAGGATAGTTTGCTCAAGTCTCCCCTATACCCAATGTTTATTTTATTTACTCATGACATGAAAAAAATCAATCAAATAAAGAACTACCCAAATTCAATGAAAATTGGGTATATTAGTTCCAAATTCAAAAGTGTCTATGCATAGATGGAGAGAGACAAATTACATCTGTCCTCTAGAGATTTTAATGCCAACTAGCTCAATGTGAGTCAGCTGTGGGTAGATGGCAGCCAGAAAAACTCATATGATTTTGGGCCGCATTAAGAAGAGCAGAACTAGGGGTGGCTAGGTGATGCAGGGAATAGAGCCTTGGAGTCAGGAGTACCTGGGTTCAAATCTGATCTCAGACACTTAATAATTACCTAGCCTTGGGCAAGCCACTTAACCCCATTGCCTTGCAAAAAAAAAGAAGAGCAGAACTTTCAGGAAATGAGAGGCCCTCCCCAAAACCAAGACCTTCCCTTCATCCATACAGTGGTGCAGCAGATAGAGTCTGGACCTGGAATAAGGAACATTTGAGTTGAAATCTGGCCTCAGATATTTACGAGTGGTGTGACCTGGGATAAACCGCTTAAATTGTTTTCCTCAGTTTCCTCCAATGTAGAATAGGGATCATAATGATACCTGGCTCCTAGGATAGGTGTGAAAATCTAATGCTTATCGCAATGCCTGGCACACAGTAGGTATTACACAAATGCTAATGATTATTGTTATTGCCATTATTATTAATAATGGTAGTATTAGCAGTAGTAGCAGCAGCACTAGCAGAGGCAGAAGCAGAAGCAGCAGTAATAAAGGCTTAGTGAGTTCATTTATTTAGTTAGTTCCAAAAGACTTTCTGGCAAAGTCCAACACCACACAGGGCCCTGTGTAGCTGCTACCTTCTTCGGCAACCTCCAAGTGAACTTTTCTTAGGGAATAATCCCCAGACAAGAGGGCAGTAGGAGCTCTTCTTAGCTGTGGTGCTGGTGGGGTTATGTGGTGCAAGAGTCCCAACAAGCAGAGGATCTTGTGATCTTGGGCAAATAACCTTTCTGAACTCTAATTTCCTTCTCTTTAGTCAACTTTTTAAACATTTCCCAACCCCCTTTATACTAAACATTTTTGATTACCTCCCAGAGAGCTTTTATTTCTGTGGGCTTTAGCTATTGATATTTACTCTCTTCAAAAGTGACAATGATGATGAAAATAGTTTTGACACTACAGCTATTCCTAGACTGCTTTGGGAGAACCTCTGATTTCTAATATCTTTTCTGGCTTTGGATCCATGAGTCTAAGGATTTTCATTTCTTTAGGAGCTGGGAAGCATCCAATGAGAGGGAATATAATGCTTTCTTTCAATGTCACACAGTAAGAAGATTGCTTCATGCTTGTGCCACAGCCACTCAGGAGAAGAAGAAATGAATATCAGGACCTCTCAATTGCTCCCAGAAAAGATTTTCTGCCTTGATTTAGGACCTATCATCTGGTTCCTGCCCCTACATTCCCTGGCTTCTTTAAAGTTAATGTCAAGGACAATCCCTTGTGAAAGGAAATGCTAGCCCATTAGAATATAAATCCATTGAGAGGAGGTTTTTTGGTTTTAATTACTTTTGTTTATTTTTTCTTTTTTTTTTTTTTTTGTTTTGTTTCCTCAGGGCTTAGCACTGTGACAAGAATAATGTAGATTAAAAAAAAAAACTTTCCTTGATTACTTGAGTGGCACCATGGGAATAACAACAAAACACATGTAGTCTTTTATGTCAGAGGAATTAGGTTTCTGGCCCTGATGTACTTCTCATGACTTGGTTGATCTTGGAGAAGTTATCTTGAAGCTAATGTGAAATGAGTGGGTTGAACTCACTGACCTCTAAGGTCCCTGATGGATCCAGATTTCTCATCCTATTGTTAGATTACTTTGAGACCTCTTATAATTCAAAATATTTTTCTTCTATGACCTGATTGTGAGGATCAGGTAAATCACATGCAACATTTCAGATACCCAAGTCAGTTGAATTCTGAAGTTTCAAGAAAATCATGTATTTTATGTTATGCTTTTGACTTTAGTGTTAATACCAACTGGACATGTATCAGAGTGGGGCTGCAGGATGACATCATTGGGTTGCTTTTCAATGTCCTTTTGGGCAATCTGAGGCAAGTAGAAACAACCAGAAATCACTGCTCTGTTCAAATAATTGTCACAGTGCTTAAGCCACTCATTTTGGAGGTACATGTGGTACTGGTATTTTATGTGGGTCCATTTCCAAACTGCTTGTCCTATTTATGACACCCTAAAATAAGCCTCCCCTAACATAGTATTCTAAATAAGAGGAGTGAAACTGCAATCAGCCTTTGTGTAAGGAAAATAAGAGGGAAGAACAGATTTCCATAGGGCCTGCTATGCATTGTTATAGTCTCATTTCAGTCCTTAGTCCAGAAGCATTATCACTGTCCTTGATAGTCTTCCTTCTCCTCTTTGCATGTTAATGTCAATTCAGATGTCCAATGTATTTTGAGAACAATTTCTTTCATCGTTCCCTCATTGGGAGAGGACAATGAGCTACCTTTTTCTCTTTCCCTCCCCTTCCTCAGAAGATGACAGAATATGATTTTATGATTATTTCCTATGCTAAGAGGAAGAAATAGGATTACTCTTGTGGATTTTTAATGCAGAATCGGAATACATTAACATGCAGTCCAACAGGCAGCCTAGAGAGCTGGTATATTGGTCCTTATTTTTGGAAGTCTTCAAATCATCAATGAGTTGGGCACAGACTGGTAAAGAGAGGAGTGCATGGCATTGTAGTTTCCAAAAGGGGCTGTTGCTTAGATCATACTGAGCTGCCTCCATGTACCAAGACTCATGTGAATGGCAACATACTCCCAGTGAGGGGAAAGGGTGACAATAGAAAGCTAGTCATAGACTTAGGAAGTTCTGCTTCTGGTACATATTGCCTTCAGGAAGATGGAAAAATCATTTAGCCTCCCACTGTTCCAGACAACCCTCTCAAAGAAGGTATTCATCTTTGTGGCTTATCACAGATCCCTTTAGCACAGATCCCTTTGGTTGCCTCTAGGGAGCCCTGCTGAGATCAGGTCAGGAAATCAATGATAATGAGTGGCAGCTTGCCAAATATTTTTAAAGCTAGTTTATGGAAGCCCGGGTTAAGAACCCTTGCCCTAAGACAATATGTCACCAACAGGCATGGGGAGGAGAAGTTTCTGTCCTAGGAGTACATGAAATCACAAGTCCAGAATCCCCTCATCCCTCCAAAAGCAATCCAATGGTTTTGTCTTGGTAGTGAATAGGCATGAGTCAAAAGTCATCATTATCTTTGTAGAATGAGGTTTATGGGGGCGGAAGGTAATGGAGAAAGAGAAATGTTGTCCAGCACATAGAGGATGCTTTTAAGTACTTTAAAAAAACCCTATTAATCTGTAATTATTTACAAAATGCCTACTATTTCCAAGATGTACCAGGTACCAGGGATATCCATACAAAGAAGAAAACAATCCTCCATTCTCTGAAATGACATCCTTCTTTAAGAATCAGCTTAGATCTCACTTTCTGTGGGAGGTTTCGGAAATTCCAATCCATCACCCACTGCTACTGCCTCCCCCTTGAGATGATGTGCAATTTATTTAGTATGCATGTGGTATGTTTGATTATTCTCATATTATCTCCCTTACTAGAATATGGATGATGTAAGGTCCTTGAGAGAAAGATTGTTTTTGCTCACACCACACACTACACAAACACACACATATACACACACAAACATACACACACACACACACACACACACACACATACTGCATGACTCCTCTACAAGAATTCTTGAGGAAAAGGATAGATTTTCATCTTTCCTTATATCACCAGAATTTAACCAGTTGTTTAATAAATCCTCATTGATTGATTTTTTTCCCTAAAATGTAAAGCCAACTAGTAAAGATCATAATACAGGTGCCCTCTGACCAGCAAAGAACGTGACACTATCATTCCTATAACCCTGTATTCTCGAAATAGCTACTTCAATACAGTAATTTGTTTTTATTTTATACAACATTCCTTAGGAATGTTTACTGTTGCATAGGGAGAGAGATCATCCCGTTTTAAAAGAGAGAAACAAATCTCAAAGAAATTTTAAAAAAATGAATCAATAAGTTGAACATTATCTTATTTCATACCCCAGTCTTTCACCACTGCAAAAAATCAAGAAATGGTACTTTCTCTGACTTTTTTCTTTGGGTTAACACCAGCCATTATAATATCACATCATTCAGTTTCAATTGCTTTGTTGTTTTTCTTTCCTTTATTCGTTATGGTCAGCATCATGAATGATGGTTTCCTTATTTTGCTAATTCAAGTTGCATTGGTCCATAGAAGTCTTCCCATGCTTCTCTGTATTCATCCTCTTTATAGACCTTTATGATGCAACAATGTTTCTTATTTAGTGATAGCTATTAACCATCAATGTTTTTCTTCAGGAAACCTGAGATTTTGTTAACTTTCTGGGTTATTTTATCACATTATTCATTTATATTGAAATAGTAAATCACAAAATCTCACAGATCATTTACAGATAAATTTCTATCTCACCATGTTGTATTTTAAAGCGGAATTCTTAAATCAAAGTTTAAGACATATTTATCCCCACATTATTGGATCTTTGTGTCAAAATCTTTTTGAATCTTGATACCTGAGATCAAATTGATTTTCTTACTTTAGTAATACTTATCCATGTTGGTGGTGAGCTATTATATGTGAATTTGGGATTAACATCAAAGGTCTTGGATTTTTTCATGACTCATTTTTAAAATTTTGTCATCAGCAGACTTGGTAGCATATCAATTGACCTACAAGATCATAGATTGAAACCTGAAAAAAAACAACTTAAAATTCAATCTCATTATTTTACAGATGAGATCATAGAGTTAGAGACAATTGAAATGACTTGCCCAGGGTCACAGAGCCAGTACTGCTCTGAGACAGGATTTAAACTCTGATCTCTAGACTCTAAATCTGGTACTCTATCCACTGAACCACCTAACTGCCTCAAACTTCTTAAGACACAGCTGGTCTTTTGGATATTTAATTGAATTGGTAAACATTGACAGTTTTCTCCTCATTTAAACCCTTTTGATTTGCAAAACTCCAGTTAATTTAACAAATATTTATTAACCACCTCCTCTGTGCAAAAAAAAATAACCATGTGTTCAATATTAGAACTAGATATCCATAAACACCAAAAGGTCCATCCCTTCCCTCTAACTTACATGCTACTTGAGGAATGAACTACATTTTCATTAGATACATATACACAATGATATGAGGAGGGAGAAAGCACCAACAGCTAAAGGGATGAAAATGAAGACTGGGGCAGGGGTAGTGTCTGAGTCTTCAAGGAGTCTAGAGATTTTGAGATAGTGTTGAATACAAGAAGGATTGAACAAAGGATCCCCTCAAAGGGATTTAATTTATTATACAAATAGCAATTTTCTTGAATCCCTATTCAGTTTGACATATTCTATTCCTTTTGACCCAGAAATTATGTGGTGAGGATTAGGGTAATACTAACCCTACCAGATTGTAAACTATTTGTCCTGTTCATCCTAATAAGTAGTTGGAACTGGTTTGCTAATTTCTTTATTATTAAGAGAACCAGATTTGTTCCGGTAAGATTTATTACTCTTTTTTGACCTGAACTTTATGTCATCATATGGGAAAAGATCAAATTACAATAGGACTAATTGATTTAGTATTTAAAATAAACTGACCAATTCTATTATTTGAGAATTGAAGACAACAAGATTATCTAAATTTGCATAATTAGGTCTTTTAATCATCAAATAATTGGTCATCAAAATGGTCAAGTTTTAAAAAGGTAATCACTGCCTTTTTGGTAAGACTATTGCTAGACTCAGGAGATCTGTATTCAAGTCATGATTTTGATTCAACTATTCAATTTTATATTTTTCTCTTAAAAAACTAGAGTCAAAATGTTATTTGTATTATGGTTGGTTTATTTCCTTTTTAAAGATATTATATTATTCCCCTCCCAACTACATGCAAAACCATTTTTAACCATTTGTTTTGAATTCCAAATTCTATTCCTCCCTTCCTTCTCTTCCCCTTCCCTGAGACAGCAAGAAATGTGGCATATGTTATAGTCCTGTAAAATACTTCCATATTAGACATTTTGTGGAAGAAAACTCAAAAAGAAAGATAAAAAAGAAAGGATTGAAGGAAGGAAGGGAAAGGTAAAGAAAGAAACAAAGAAAGGAAGGCAGAAAGAAAGGACAGAGGGAAGATAGAAAGAAGGAAGGAAAGAAGAAATGAAGAAAGGAAAGAAGGATGGAAGGAAGGAAAAAGAGAAAAAGAGAAAAAATGTATGCTCATTCTTTATTCTGATAATAACAGTTCATCCTCTGGAGGCAGATAGCATTTTTCATCATGAGTCCTTTGGGATTGGCTTGGATCATTGTATAGCTGAGAATAACTAAGTTATTCATAGTTCATCATTATATAATATTGTGGCTAATATATCAAATGTTCTTCTAGTTCTGCTCATTGCATTTTTTATCAGTTCATGTATGTCCAGGGTTTGCTAAAATCATCCCGCTTGTCATCTCTTACAGTATGATAATACGCCATGTTCTCATATACCATAACGTTTTCAGCTATTCTCTAATTGAGGGACATTCCTCTGATTTCCAATTTTTAGCCACAACAAAATTATAATTTTTTATAATTTTATATTTATAATTTATATATTTTTTAACAACTAGGTCCTTTTCATTTAAAAAAGTCTCTTTGAGATACAGACCTAGCAGTGGTATTGCTAGATCAAAGGAAATGCAGTTTTTTTAGTTCTTGGGATATAGTTCCCAATTCTTCAGGATGATTGAATAAATTTATAACTTCATCAACACTTTATTTGTGTACGATTTTTCACAACCTCTCCCATATGTATAATTTTCCTTTCTTGTCGTATCAGACAATCTAATCGATGTGAATTTGTATCTCAGTTGTTTTAATTCCCATTTCTCTTGTCAGTAGTGACTTAGAACATTTTTTTCAGACGTCTATAGATAGCTTAAATATTTTTCATCTGAAAGCTACCTATACATATCCTTTGATCATTTATCAATTGGGCAATGACCTGTATTCCTACAAATTTGACTCACTTCTCTACATATTTCAGAAATGATTCCTTAAATTAACTAGAAAAAAATGTTCCCCAGTTTTCTGGTTTCTTTTCATTGCTTGTTTTATTGACTTTGTTTAGGCAAAAATTAATTTTATATAATAACAATCATACATATATATTTTGTGATCCTTTCTACATCTTATTTGGTTCTATTTTTTCCCTTATTCCTAGATATGATAGGTAAACTATTCCATATTCTGCTAATTTGGTATTATCCTTTATGTGTAAAACATGAATCCATTTTGACTTTATCAGGATATTTAGTGTGAAATGCTGGTCTATACCTAGTTTCTGACATGCTGCTTTTCAATTGTACCAGCAATTTTAATTAAATAATGTGCTTTTGTCTCCAAAGTTTGAATCTTTGGGTTTAATCAGACAATTGATTATTATGGTCATTTACTACAATGTATTGTAGTATCTATCACACTAACTTACCACTCTATTTTTTCCCCACTGTTACCAGAATAATTGGATTATTAGAATCTTATAATACAGTTTGAGATTTGATATAACTATACTACCTTCCTTCACAGGTTGTAATTTGATTGCCTTGATATACTTGAACTTTTGTTATTCCAGATGAATTTTGTGATTATTTTCTCAAATAATTTTTGATAGTTTGAGATATGACAGTGAGTAAATACATTGATGTAGGTAAAATTGTCACTTTTATTACATGGGATCTACCTACCTATGAGCAATGAATATTTTTCCAATTACTTAGAAGTGACTGTGTGAAAAGTGATTTGTTATTAATTTTGTTCATATTGTTCCTGGGTTTATCTTGACAGATAGACTCCCAAATATTTTATTTTGTTGGAAGTTATTTTAAATGGAATTTATCTTTATATTTCTTGATACTGGAATTTGTTGGAAATACATAAAAATGTTGATGATTTATGAGTTTTTGTTTTATATCCTGAAACTTTGCTAAAGTTGTTAATTATTTCAGTTAATTACTAGATTATTCTCAAAGATTTACTTAGTATGTCATCTTTTCATCTTCAAAGAGGGATAGTTTTGTCTCCTCATTGTCTGTTCTAATTCCTTCAATTTCTTTTTTCTTGTCTTATTTCTATGACTTGCATTTCCAGTACAACGTTGAATACTAAGTGTAATAATGGGCAACTTTTCTTGCTTCACCCCTGATTATAGTGGGAGAGCTTCTAGCTTATCCCCTTAATAGATAATGCTTGCTGATAGATTTAGGTAAATATTACTTATCATTATCAAACTGCTCCTATACTCTCTTGTGTCTTTCATAGAAATAAGTGATGTATTTTATCAAAAGTTTTTTCAGCATCTATTGAGATAATATCATTTTCTTAATATTAAACAAATCTTTAGTACCTGTTATAGATTCCACCAGGTCATAGTATATAACAACTGCTGAAATATCCTTGCAAGTATTTTATTTAAATTTTTTTGCATCAATAATCAATGTATATTGATCCACAGTTGGCTTTTTCTGTTCTTGTTCTTCCTGGTTTAGGTATCAACACCATATTAGGTGTTAAATTAAAGGAAAACCTCTTCCCCTATTTTTTGCAAACATTTTATATAGTATCAGGTTTAATTGTGCTTCAAATATTTGGTTCTTCAAATTTTCATTCTTCAAATATTTGAATCTATCTTTCCCTGGGAATTATTTTTTAGGGAGTTCATTAATGACATTTAATTTCTTTCTCCAAGATTGCATTATTTAAGTATTCTATTTCCTCTTGAGTTACTCTGGCAATTTGATATTTTTTATAAATATTCATCCATTTCATTTAGATTTTCAGATTTATTAGTATATCATTAGACAAAATAACTCCTAAAATTAATTTAATTTCCTCATTATTAGTGGTAAATTTACTCCATTCTTTTTTGACACTGATAATTTTGTTTTCTTCTTTCCTTTTGAAAATCAAATTAGCCAATGGTTTATTTTTTCTTAAGGTCATCTCTTAGGTTTATTTACTAGTTTAATGGTTTTCTCACTTTCAATTCTATTACTCTCTCCTTTGATTTTCAGAATTTCCAACTTGGCATTTAATAGGGAATTTTACATTTGTTCTTTTTCTAGGTTTTTTTTAGTTGAATGTCCGATTCATTTATTTGCTCTTTATTTATGTATGTAAGCATTTAGAGATAAACATTTTCCCTTAAGTACTGCTTTGACTCTAGCTCATAAATTTGGGATTATTATCTCATTCTTTCAATTATTTTTAATGAAGTTTTTGATTCTATGATTTGTTCTTTGACCCACTAATTCTTTAGGATTAGATTATTTGGCTTCCAATTATTTTTCTTCTATCTTTCTACTGCTCTTTATTGAATGGAATGTTATTGCATTGTGATCTGAAAAGGATATAATTAATATTTCTCCTTTTCTGCATTTGGTGGTGAGTTTTTATGTATAATACATAGTCCATTTTTGGTAAAGGTGTCAGGTAGTGACAAGAAAAAAGTATATCTCTTAAACTTCTGAATCTCATTTTCTCCACCTGCAAAATGGGGATAATGTCATTGTAAGTGACCATCTCCTGAGAGGAAAGTTTGGAGGAATGCATTTTTCAGAACTCTTAAATAAATGTGTCACTTTTATTACCAGTAGTGGTGATGGTAGTGGTGGTACTAGTTCTTTTTGTAGTAGTAGCAGTAGTAGTGACAGTAGTAGTAGTTTCATTAATAATTTTAATTTTGTGTAAAAGGATGACCAAAGGGAAAATGTTTAAGTTGATATTTTTCAGAGGAATTTTGCTTCAAGAAATCATATTTTTAGTTTTGATCAAGATTTTCCAAGAATAAGAAAATTTCTTAGAGAGATTTGAATGCTCACAAAATGTAACCCATATACTTCACAAGCTTGGGAAAGCAGCATATCTACCTTAAGGCCAGGAAAGATCTTCAAAAGACTCATTAGGAAACAAAATGAAATCAAAGACAACAGGGTTTTTTTTTATCTATTCTGGGTTTTTGGAATTTTGGAGGAAAATTCCCCATCATTAGTTCTGATTTTATCTCACCATTTGTCACTGTCTACTTTAGGATTTTGGAGTATCCTTTAATTTTATAACCTTTAAAAAGTCTCTTATACTCATAACTTATAATTAGAATCTGATTAATTAATTAAAAAACTGACCCCTATATGATTATATTTATCATATTTCCTATGAGTCTTTCTTCTTGACTTGTAGTTGCTCTTGTAGGTTGTGTCTCAGAGGAAGCAAGTACCTCCATTTCCAGAGGCAATCTTTTGGGTAGTCACTCCTAGAATTCTGGGGAATCAGCTGTGAATCTGACCCTAAGGTACACACATGGTTTCTTCCACTTTAGATAATAGCTTATTTTGAACAATTCTTTGCAACTACAAAGTTTCTGTATACACTAATTTGATTACATCACTGTAGACAGCACAAATCTTTCTTTTACAAACAAGAAAACTAGGTCTCTGAGTAGTTCTGTAACTTGCCAGTTGTCATACAGTGTGCAATTGCCTGTTAGCCTTGGAATCCAGGTATGCTCAATTATTTTCCCTATATTCTATGACTAGAAAAGGAGGCAAAATCTAGGTTATGCAGTGCCTTGGATGCACTGGAAAGAGAAAAATGCACAGAAAGCATATTTCTTGATCACAGAAACTATATAATGCTTTATTGTAAATCACAGAGGCAAATTTTCCAGGACTTTGACAATAAAAAGAAAACTCTGAAAGATTCTACCAAAAACTTGAGAAGATTTTGAGTACAGACCTTGTAGCAGATTGTTACAAATATTATGGGTGTCTTTACAGAGTGTGCTGAATTCAAATATGGATGAATGAATCAAACGACTCTCATCTGAGTATTCCCTTAAACAGTGCCTCTGGACATCCAGTAAAGGTGCTGCAACTAGAGAAGGGAGAAGAGGGCTTGGGCCCAAGATGAATAATTTATAGGGTGCGAAAATGAAAGGATCTGGACACCAGTGAGAGTACTTCAGCCATGTACAAATGACAGTGATTAGCACTTACTAAGAATAATTAGTTTTAATAGAAAATTAGAAGATGATACCCTTGAGTAAGTTCCTTTTCGATTATATCCAGATCACTTGAGGGATGTGCTACTGCAGGTTACTGGCCTCAGGCACAGTTTGTTGTGATTTTTCATGGGTACAAATAATTTCCAGTTATTGCTCTCCAAAGAGGTTTGTCCTCAGAATGCTGCTGATGATACCTGCCTCCCAGGGTTGAAGGGGGAAATCCAATGAGATTGATTTATGAAGCGTTTGGCATATAGGAAGTGGTATATAAGAAACAATTATTATTATCATTATTATTTCTCCTACTACTGTCACTATTGCTATTAGCCAGGGGCTAGAGTCTGGCAATCATGAGAATGCCTTAGCAAGGCATAGTGGTAGCATGAGTATATCACTAGGGGGAAGATTAGCAGTAAATTAAAAGACTTCATCACCACATCATAAACTGACAAGAAGCAAGATGAGGAGATTTGGGGCTCTGAAGTGGTTCAGAATATGGACCAGGGACCAGAGATGAAAAGCAACATGTGAAGATAGATACTGCTTGCATTCAATGCCTATGTTTGGGGTTGGGGTAGTTGGGAAGGCATCATGTACACATATTTTGAAATCGAGGCAAAGCAAACCTGTAAACTTTGGATGTGCGTGAGAGATAGGGGCACTAACACTAAAGCCAATGGTAGAAAAAGATATTCTAAAAGACAAACAAAATGCCAGAGAGATAAAAGGTCTGACAGGAGTTGAAAAGCAGCAAAGACAACCCCACATTCCCAGCCCGAGTGGAAGCCTAGCTCTGCTGCCTGCTAGCAATCCAATACAAGCCTTTCTATTTTAAAACTCCTTCAGAACACTGACTTCTGTTATATTTAGCCATGACTGACATGGATCTAACTTGGGCTCCAAGCCACAGCTTCTGGAACCCCTTTCATTATCCATCACTTTTCCCCTTCCCCTTTGCTCTTGTGCCTCCAGTCATCTGGCCACCCGGGAGTGTTCACATACTATTTTAAAAAAACCAAAATCAGATTGCAAGATTTAACTCTGGCTGAGAACTGTAAGTGGCAATGACATGTACCCACACGCTAAGTAGTGAACATCAACTTAAGTATTACTGACTTAACAGGGTCTCCAGAATGTGTAACCCCTTAGAAGGCCTGGCAGCTATGGCTTCCTTTTCATTCTAATGGCTTGAATTTAAAATAGATCCGTGGTCTATATTTAGTTCCCAATGGCCATGGAGGGAGGGGGAGGCTGGGAATAAGCAAGGCTATCTCAAGTCGTATCTATTCACTTAATGACAGGAATATTTTTTTCCCCAAGAATGATCCATGCTGTTTTGTGCCTTTCTAAATCTGATCTTACCTTTCTTGGTTGATCAAAGACAATTCAACAAAAAATAGTTACAAGGTAAATCCCGAACAAAGAGAGGTTTGTGGAAATGACAAGGGTTACATTCTGGAAACTATAATCATAGCTGACATTGAGATCTATGACTGGTATTCCTGCAAACATTTCCCATTAGCTTTGGTAGAAGGCAAGTCCTTCTGAGTTTGGAGTAGAAAAACAAATAGTTAACCCAGCTGTGCCACTAATTAGCTGTGTGACCTTGGGTAAACCCTGTTAACACTCTGGTCATTATTTCCTTATCTGTAAAAAAGAGGGGATAAGACAAGATGATTCCTAAGAGCCTGGAATTACTTAGAATCTCACAACAGAGGCTCAATTTCATCCAACTCTTTGGAAACTTCCTCTCTATCAAATTCAGTTCATGCTCATCCAGTCATTGTTTGAAGATGTTTGATGAAAGAAAATCAATTGGGGCAAACCATCCCTCCTAGCTGTGATAATTTCTGAAATGCTTACCAGCAGGTTGATATGAAAATAGCAGAGAGCTCAAAGAACTGCATATATCGGTCTCATTTAGTTTTCCCATTCCTTTTTGGGTAGGCAAGGATAAATATATTATTTATTTTTATGACTGAGGATTCCCAGTAAATTACTTTCTTGATGCATCATTGTGGAATAAAGATGACCATGCATTCCAATAGATTTGTTCCTAGTCATTAGCTCTTGGCAAATAAGGATTGTTTAATTCATTTTATTTGCAACCATACATCCAGGACAGTGACTGGCTCATCATAATGCTTAGTAAATGCTTACATTTTGAAAACTTGAGATTGGATGGTAATGTTGTTTGAAGACCAACCTGGCTTATTTCAGATGAGCTCTGCCCTACACTTGCAGAATGGCCCATGTCTCAATAAAAGCAACTCTGCAAAGGAAAAAAAAATCCACCAAAGAACAGCATGGCTGAAGAATTTGAAACTTAAATTTATGAAATTACCACCCCAGGTTGAGGAGCAAATAAGTAATGGAAAGAAGTAAGAGTAAAATGATGTAGCCACAGATGCCTCTCTTCTGAACTAGTCCTATCTTATAAGAGAACTAAAGACCATCCAATCCAGATGGCAGTCTAACAATGTATCCCTTATTTTCCATCCCTTGTACCCAACCTCTCCAAGGAGAAGAGGTAGGGTGCATTTTTCTTATCAATTCTGCCCCTAGTAAAGTCTTCCTTATGACCTTTGAATCCTCACCTATTAAGCAACTTCAGTGATGGAGATAGAACAAGTTCAACAGTATTATTGGAAAGGGAAGTAGGAGAGAAAAATTTTCTCTAGCTGCCTCTTCCCCTGGAGAATTGATTTGATGGACAAAACAGCTCCACTGAGAGTGGAGGATATTTGCTTCAGGGAAACCCTTAAATGGGCCATCTGCCCAACTTCCTTATCTTAATATTTTTCCTTGTCAGTTCTACAACCTTGCCACTAGCATATACTATTTCCTTAATGTTGTTATTAGGTTTTCCAGAGATTAAGTTTGAGATGCCACTGCAAAATAATGTACAGTAAATTTGGAGTCAAGAGTCTTAGATTTGAATCCTGGGTTTTTTCCATACATTACCTCTGGAATTTGCCCTTTTATTCATCTGTTCAGTAGTGATACTTCAGTTGCATTCTATATTGGAGTCTATGTAAGTGATGCATATACAAAGATTAAATTGAGGTATTCCTTACCCTCAAAGAGCTTATGTTCTCCTGATAACAATAATTCACATTTATGTAGAGAGAGAAGTCATAGCTACATGACAGATAGAAGCATACAGGGAGATAAAAATAGATTTATATAGACATAGATATTGATAGATGGATAGATAGGCAGATAGATAGAGAGAGGTATAGATACATAGATATATTGCTACATAGATAGTTGCATAGATAGAAGAATAAGTGGGTAGATAGGGGAAAGGATGCATAGCTGGATGGAGAGGAATGGTTAGATAAAGATAAACAAAGGCAGAGATAGATGATGAAGATAATTGATAGAGATGAATAGTTAGATCAACTGCTACAAGGATAGAAAGACAGACCGATAAACAGAGCGGCCTTAATTATCTACCCAGTATAATGCAGCTATAGAATAAATTCTAAGTATACATACCCAAGCAACCAAGACAGTTTTTGCTCTTCCGGAGCGCCCATTGGCCGGGGCGGGGGGTGAATGCAACAAATAAAAGTGACCACATGATAGGGTAGTATTACTACAGGGGATACTTTGGAGCTGGTGATCAGAACATGAATTATAGCCTTGGTTCTGTTAACAATAAATTAAAAACACACCTTCCAAAGTCTCAGGTGTTTCTTAGAGTGGTGCAATTGAGAGAATGCCAGACCTGGAGTCAGGAAGACTTGAAATCAAATATAGTCTCAGATAATAGTGTATGACCCTGGGTAGGTCACTTAACCTGTTTGCCTGTTTCCTTATCTGAAAAATAGGGATAATAATAGTTCCTGTCTTCATGGTATTTGTAAAGCACTTAGCACCTTACCTGGCATATCATGATGTTTGTCCTTCATTCTCAAAAAATATCATTTCATTAGGAAGGTGATTCCATGACAAATTGGATTTGAATGAAAGGGCAGGGGTTGTGCTAAGTTACCAGCTTCACTTTGCCCTCTGGAACCATGTGGGTACAGTGACCAGATGTGAATCAGGAAGACTGGAGATGACCCCCAAATGTGAGGCAATCAGGATTAAGTGACTTGCCCAAGGTCACATAGTAACTGTCTTAGGTTGTATTTGAAATAAGGTCCTCTTATCTTCAGGGTAGGCACTCTTCCACTGTGCCATCTAGCTGGCACATAGCAAGCACCATATAAATGGGAACTACTAGTGTTAGAATGAAGTCCTAGTTTCCTGGTTGGGGATGGGGGCATTGGGTTTGATGACTGGAGTGAAAGTGATGTTTATATAGTTTTTTGGAAAGAATTTAGCATCATTATTCCCTATGTCTTCATGCTATGTCACTCACAATAGAATGTAAGCTACCCAAGGGTAAGAATCTTTGTTCTCTCTCTCTCTCTTTTTTTTCCTTTGTAACCATAATACTTCCCATTATGTCTGGCTTGTCAATTGCTTGTCAATTGATAAAAATTCTACAACAATATGATGACTATGGATAAGTATTAGACCTGTAATTTCCTTAATACAAGGAATTTACACAAGAGTAAATCCTCTCTGCTATGGCAGGTTGTCTCCTACTCTGCAACTTGTAGTCTCAGTTGTTTAGAGCACTGAGAGGTTGTGACTTTTGTACATTTACATTGTTCCTAGGGAAGTACTCTAGGTGACACATTTTGATGCTTGTCATAGCAACCCTAGATTATGGACTGGTATGAGGAAAGCATTTCTACAATAGAGGAAGCAGACCTCTTTACATTATGCAGCTGAAGTAAATAGGATGGATGAGAAACCTCAAATCATAGATAGTCAACAATCTCCATGTCCTCAGTGGTCATTTAGTAAGGTTCACATTTATACCAACAATGTGACTATCCATTGGGCAGGCATTTCCTCTTACTATGTGATTGGTTCATCTTTTCTGGTCATACTTTGTTCTAATAATTACTTTTTCACTGCTTTTGTTGGACAAGAATTCTCTGGATAAAATACCCAACCAGTAGTCATCATGTCTTTGCTAGAAGCCTCCCTTGTCTTCAAACTCTTGAGATTTGAAGACATTTTAAATTCATTTATTAGTCACTACTCTTTCTTTCAAGGTTGACTGGTCAATTTAGCAAAATATATCGCAATATATAAATGTTGGTTGGTTATTTTATTCTACGTAAATCACTGAAGGAACGATTGTCTTATGAACCCAAATACTCCTGTTGCTAGTCAAAGTGTCATTTCAGTGACTACTTAGTTACTTGCTATTATAATTTGATCATAAATTATAGTTTTCAAGGAAACCCAATCTAAACGTGTCTCAGACAGAAATCCATAGTTCTTCAGAAATGACTGACCTTAATCTATTCTGAATGTTAGTCACTTGACCAATAAATTTGTCTAGCATTAATTTCGAATATCTTATTTACCCTAGAGGATCATAGTGAAAAACCAGGCAATTTTTCATGGTATTCTTGGAGGAAATGAATAGTTGTGTCCCTGTGACTGATAGCAAATTTCAAGTCATTGATAAACAAAAATTTCAGAGCCAGAATGGCCCTCTTTATCCATCTTATGCTCATATTAGTAGTATGACTATTAGTCATCAATATGCCATCACTCCATGACTGGTCCATCATTTTTATCATGTTTTTCTTCAATGACTTCATTTATAGACTATTTTCTGGGCAAGAATCCCCTGAACAAATCCCTTGAAGTGTTAATATTGGTAGTGGGTTTCAAAAAATTAACAACCAGTTCTCCAAACTGAAAATAAAATTAGGCTTTGGCTCTGATGAATCATCTGAACATTATGAGAGAATTCTGATTACAAGTGCCATTTTAACAACTGGTTCGTTGAATGCAGCATAAAATTAGGCAGTGGTTCCACCCAACCAATGCGAATCAGCTGAATTCCACCACTGGTCAATATGCTTCTATCAGAAGACCTTCTTGTCTTTCAATTATGAGATTTAGTGACTTTCTGAAAATTTTAAAACTGTTCTCTTTCTTCTAAGAATATCTCAGTGTTAGAAATCTCACCAGGCCTGAATCTCTGATTAGCCACATTGAACCCAAAGTGGGAGAGATGCTCAAGGCATACGGACAAGCAGAACAATTATTCTCCATTTCTGTTGACTCACAGGTTAATGAATAGAAATAGAAAACAAGATGAACATTGCTAAAGTTTGAAAAGTTTGGTTCAACAAATGGAAGATTTTTGGTATAGCATTTGCTCCTTTCTACTCCCAGGCAAGCTAAATCATTTTCCTTGAGTTTTCAAAGATCACTGATAGTGACTCCAGTATCTCTTCATTGTCCAGGGATTTAGTCCATCTAGGACTAATGACTTGAATTTGAGTCAGATAAACAATCTCTTACCATACATTTTGCTTATGTTGAGTTACCTGTACTGTTAACCTTTTATTCAGATAAAAAAAACCACTTTCCTTGGCAGAGAAATCAAAGTAAAATTTCAGTAGTTCTGCTAGCTCCCCCAGTTGATGTTTCTAGGCTTTATTGGATCCTTCTTTTGTCAACAAGTCTTCTAAGGAAAGAAACAAACAAAAGCCAATACCATTCAAATATTTGTTTCTATATTTGGGATCCACTTCAAGCCTAGGATTGTTTAAAGTTCCTGCCACGGGTCTTAAAGGGCTGGACGTAAACACTTCAGAACTCATGGTGTTTGACAGCTTCTCAAAAAGTCCTCCAATCCTTTAAACATTCTGTGATTTCCTCCCACTCAGATCATAACCCACAATCATCTTTCCATTTTTACTATATGATTTACCAATCATAACGAACAGCTACTTTAGTATGAAGACTGCAGTATTACATGGAGCCTCCCAGTTCTGCCCTTGGGTCCTTTCTTCTGGATAGGAAGACAGCATAGCATAATGGAAAGAGTTTTGGACTTGGTGTCAGAAAGACCTGACTTCTAATCTCCATGAGAAACTACTCTAGGGATAACACTGACACCTATAACATGTGGTCATTAGGAGGATTTAATGAAGTCATATGTGAGCATTCTGTAAAACTGAAAGCACTATATGGACACTAGTCCTCCTCTTGGACTTGGCTTCAGAAAAGTCTCAGTCGTGATCCTGAATAATTCACTTAATCTTTCTTCACCACAATTTCTCCTTCTCCAAAATGGAGTTAGTAATAACATTGTAATACCAAGAACTGGCCAGAAGCAGCTGGAAGGCAAAATGGAGCACTTCACCTGAAGTAGGGAAGGCTGGGTTGAAATGTAATCTCAGACAATTATTAGCTGTGTGACTCTGATCAAGTCATTTAATCTTTTTTCAATTTTTTCCTTTAGAAAATAGGGATAATAATACCACCACACAGTTGTTATGAGGGAAAATGAGCTATTTTTAAAAAGTGTTTATCACAGTACCTGGCTTATTCTCCTCCCTTCCCACTTCACAAGAATGTTGTTGGGATCAGATAATAAATATGAAACATTTGCAGACCTTTAAAGTCTGCAAAACCACAGAATATCAGTTATTGCTGGTAACCACAACAATAATATGAGATAGTAGAATGGAAATAGCTGTGGATCATGGTACAGGAGATCTGAGTTTGTTTTCAGACTTTGGCTCCGACTAACATATGACTTTGACTCTGTCATTTATTTTTTTTAATTAAAGATTTTATTTACTTGGAGCTTTACAATTTTTCCCCTAATCTTACTCTCCTCCCACCCCCTACAAAAGGCAATTCGCTAGTCTTTCCATTGTTTCCATGGTGTACATTGATCCAAATTGAATGTGATGAGAGAGAAATCATATCCTTAAGGAAGAAACATAAAGTAAAAGAGATAGCAAGATCAGACAATAAGGTATCAAGTTTTTTTTCCCCTAAATTAAAAGTAATAGTCCTTGGTCTTTGTTCAAACTCCACAGTTCTTTCTCTGAAAAACACATGGTATTCTCCATTGCAGACAGCCCCAATTGTCCCTGACTGTTGCACTGATGGAATGAGAGAGTCCATCAAGGTTGATCATCACCCCCATGTTGCTGTTAGGATGTACAATGTTCTTCTGGTTCTGCTCCTCTTACTCAGCATCAGTTCATGCAAATCCTCCAGGCTTCCCTGAATTCCCATCCCTCCTGGTTTCTAATAGAACAATAGTGTTCCATGACAGACATATACCACAGTTTGCTAAACCATTCCGCAGTTGAAGGACATTTACTTGATTTATAATTCTTTGCCACCACAAACAGGGCTGCTATGAATATTTTTGTACAAGTGATGTTTTTGCCCTTTTTCCTCATCTCCTCAGGGTACAGACCCAGTAGTGGTATTGCTGGACCAAAGGGGATGCACATTTTTGTTACCCTTTGGGGGTAGGTCCAAATTTCTCTCCAGAAAGGTTGGATGAGTTCACAGCTCCACCAACAATGTATTAGTGTCCCAGATTTCCCACAACCCTTCCAACATTGATCATTGTCCTTTCTGGTCATATTGGCCATCCTGATAGGTATGAGGTGGTACCTCAGAGATCCTTCCATTTGCATTTCTCTAATCCATAATGATTTATAGCAATTTTTCATATGACTATGGATTACTTTGATCTCCTCATCAGTAAATTGCCTTTGTATGTCCTTTGACCACTTGTCAATTGGGGAATGGCTTTTTTGTAAAAAAAAAAGAACTGACTCAGTTCCCTGGACTCTTAATTTAGACCTTTAGTCTAAATCTCTTCAGATCACATTGAGACTAGTTATTTTTAGGTTTTTGCACAATGCATATTTTTTACAATGCGTGTTCCATATGTTCCTGCTTATTTATTTCAATAACTTTATGTGAGATGGAGAATTTGATAGATTTAAATATGGTTTTCCCATCTTGAAGGTTGATAGCTAATCCATAGTCTCCCATCTTATCCCCAACCTCTCAGGTTCAATTGTAAAACTCATCCAAAGTAGAAATGAAAAAGTATGAAAAAAGTGAAACAGTGTTTGTATAAGGAGTTTTGTAGGGAACCAATGGAGTAGAAGCTGTAGGTGAATGATGTGGTAAGACCTGAAGATAGGCAGTTATAGGGAGAATGCCTGGAATGGCCAAAGACTTGAGGCAGACACATCACACAAGAGGCCACTGCAACAGGCAGTTTAAGAGGTAAGAGGATCTTGAAGTTGGGGGGGGGTGTCAGCTGCATAATTAGAGAGATGAGAATGAATAGGAAAGATAACTTTAGTAGGAAAAGCAATAGGATTTATTAAGTCAATGGCTCTATGATCTGAAGAAGGGTAATATTAGAGATGATCGATGTTGTGATTATGGGTACCTGGAAGGGTGGTGGTCATCATTTCCTAAAGAGGACAGCCTGAAAGATGCATGGGCTTGGGTAGTAAAGAAAATGGGGGAGACAATATCTTGAGATCTGAGACATAATCACAATCTATCCAGACATGTCCAGCCTGCACAACTCCTATGATGTGCTCAAAAATGAAGAGTCAGCTACTGGACACTCCCTGAAGCAGAGTCTATCCCTTATGGAGTCCCCTACCAGCCAGCTTGTGTTGGGAGATAGGACAATGGATTTGGATGCTTGGCAGAAAAAAGACTTTCCTAATAGCACCTGCACAGATGCCATCTGGGTTGTTTGAATAAAAATTAGGTTATAGAGTCTGTGGTTTTCCTGAGGAGTCAAGACCTGACTCAGTAGATGCTAGATTAAAGTTGATAATGTGGAGGGAGAAGGGAGGCTGGTATGGTAGGAAAGGGTAAGGGAATATTCCAGAATGTGGCCTTTCTTTTTACCCTCTAATTGGCCATATAGCTTTTGTGTCAGGCAACAGTCCACTGAAATTAAAGGCAGAATCCCTAAGAGCTCTTACCCTATCTTACAAAATCCCAGGATATCTGCAGAGATCCTTCCTAGGGAATGCCTTAATGGGGAAAAGGAAGGGAAATGGGCTTCCAATTCTAAGTTCAATCGAATTCCAATTTAAGTGAGATTTTAGGCAAGTCATTTCCCTTCCCTGGGCTTCAGTTTCCTCTAGTATATAATGAAGGATTATCCAAGATCTCTTCTCCTCTCCCAATCCTGTGATAAAATTCTCTTTTAATTCCACAAATAGCTACCAAGCATTAATGATATACAAGATGCTTGGATGAATAAGCACCAAGTCATTTTAAGGGAAGGTAAACTTTGAGAATGAATAGGATCAGTTCTCAAAGGGGAAGTATTTGAGTTAGGCTTTGAAGACATTCATCTATGAGTGAGTATGGAATAGGCTTTAGGCAAAGGGAACAATCTGGGCAAAGGTATTGAGTCTTTGAATCTTGAACTTTGAGGTTCCTGATCAATTTGTGGGTCAGTTCCCAGAGGGGACTGAGAATCTGTAAAAGGGAACAGAAGACAGAGTATGAAGGGTTTTGACTGCTATGGTGATGAGTCTATATTTTATCGTAGAGGCAATAGGGAGGTACTGAAGGTTTTAGAGCATGTGTCTCATGCTGTCAGACAAATACCTTAGACATTTTCTTGTGGTAGCTGGGTAAAAGAAGGAGAAGAAAGGGAAATGGTTGGAAGCAAAGAGACCAAAAGGAGACTCTTATAGGTGTCCAAGGAAGATCTAAATTAGGCTGGGGGCCTTGCCAGAGGAGGGAGAAGAACATGTGCATGACCGGCTATGGAGGCATTTGACAAATCTGTATGGAAATGACAATGACTTCACTATCAACAGCTGTGAGGAAATAGAGGATTAGTCTGTGATCGATGAATATTAATAAACTCTCATTAAAAGCAAGAATTAGTGCTTTTTACCTTCCAATGCTCATATTTCAGTCATGTTCTGCTTGTTTGCATTCTAGTTAAATTTTACAGGACCTGATAGTTCCAGTCCCCCCTCCCCCATAATATTGCCGCCATTTCCTGTCTTCTTGGCTGTTGTGAGAGAATTCTGTTATTTCTTCCATTTGACTTCCTGCTTCAGGCCAACTGTTGACTGAGAGGAGAGGTACCTGGCTGTCCACCTCCATGACACTCAGATAAAGGATGATGTAGCATGTGCATTACCGACAGTAAACATCACTTCCAAGGAGTCATTGTGTGGCAGAGAATATCAAAGGGTTTTTAATCACTTCTATAAATCTTCCGAATGAGATTAGACTCTGTGAGCCAAAAATAATGATTTCTATAATCATTCTAGAAAGAAAGCATAACCAAGTACTCAATTTGTAAACCCTGAAGACTCGGGTGTTCTACAGATTGGTTTCTAGTCAAAGAAGATTCTAAAATGGCAATGTGCTGGAGGATTCATCAGTCTGGACATGCCACTCAGGGATACAGGTGATGGTCTTCCAAGCTTTTGTTGTTCCTAGATTGGAGCTGAATGACAGCCAGGAGGTGAAGAGTGCAGAACACTGAGACCCAGTCAGGAAGACCCATGTTCAAATGCTACTTCAGACTCTAGCTCTCTGTCCCAAGACCAGTCACTTAGCCTCTGTTAGCTGCAGTGTCCTCCTGTGTAAATTGTGGGAAAAATAGCACCTACCTCCTAGAATTGTTGCAAAGGATCAAGCACTTTGCAAACCTGAAATGCTTTATAAACATTTGCTATTATTAATAGTGTTATCTCAGATGCTGCTGTTGCCAGTAAGATTAGCATCAATAAATGAAAATACTATTTGTACAGCACTTAGGTCAGTACCTAACACAGAAAGGTGTCTAATAAAGGTTATTCTGTTCCCTTCCATAGATGGAAACAGGCCCAGAGAGATGAAGTGATTTATCTAGGGAGGGTTGTGCAAATATTTAGTGTATGGGATGGAATTTGAACCCAGGTCTTCCTGGTTATACATCCAGCTTCCCTCTATCTCATCATGGCAGGGTCATACACTTAATTAACTTCAGAAGTCGAATTGGAGCCCAGATCATTCAACTCCATATCCAACATTCTTTCTACTGTACCATATTGCCTCTATGAATTCGTGAACTGTTCTTAGAAAACCGTAACAACCAAAAATACAAATCAAAAAGGACGTTGGGGGTTGTGAAGCAGGAAATCCTGGCAACTCTCCCTCAGACCACTCCAAATGCTGTTAAATGACTATAACCAAATTCTAGAGTGATAGAACTCACAGAAAGACTGAGTGAGACAAATTTCTGGCCTGAGAAACCTTGGAATAGTCTGTTATACCAGGGTTGAGTTGGAAAGGGCCATAGCATAGCCCAGGTTGCATGGGCCCTGTCAGAGTAAACCGGTTCCAGCCAATAAGGAACAGTCCATGGGGTTACCAAGGAAAACTTGAAAGGTCAGGGGGAAAACTCTGCTGCAGCAAAGTGAGCACAGAGTCCATTCCAGTGCAGGCCTAGCCTAGCCCCAGACCCAGGAACCAGAAGCAGATTCTAGGGAACCACCTGACAGGGAACCACTTGGTAGCTGCTTTCTGACTGCTCAGCCCATGGATGATAAGGAAGTCAGGGGAGACTGCAGAGGTCTCTCTACTCTCTCTGAGGCAAGACTTTATTACTTTGCCCATACTCAGATCCCAGTCTCAGAAAGGGGGGCTTTACTGCTATAGTGGAGCAGGGACTCTCCTCACAGTTCCAGGGCAGAAGGGAATGTTTCTGGTCATCCACAGACCAGAGTACAGGTTTGGAGAGCAATCAGAGCCTCTCAAAGGATCTTGAAGGAATGGAGGTCTCTTGTGGGGGGTGTCCTTGAAAATAGTTGCAAAAACCCTTAAAAGCCTGGGAAAGTGCATCCTCCACCCTGGAAGCAGAGTCCCACCTTAACAAAGAATTACAATCAAGTCACAGGCTGTGGAACTGAGCAAACAACAGAAGAAAAATAAACTAACTTTGGACAATTACTTTGGTCCCATGGGGGATCAAAATACATACTCAAAATATAACAAAGTCAATGCTTCTGTATCCACAGCCTCCAAGAAAAAATGTGAACTGATCTCAGGTTTTGGAAGAATTCAAAACAGATTTTGAAAATCAAGTAAGGAAGGTAGAGGAAAAATTGGGAAGAGAAATGAGAGTAATGCAGGAAAAACATGGAAACCAAGTCAGCGGACTTGGAATATGCTATTATGGAAGGCAAAAGAGCTCGGATTGAAACCAAGGAGCAACTATCCAATAAAATCAAACATCCTTTTTTAGGGGAAAAGATGGACATTCAATGAGGGCACTTTCAAATTTTCCTGGTGAAAGGACCAGAACTGAACAGAAAGTTTGATCTTTGAGTACAATACTCAACTGAAGCATAGAGAGGGTGAACAGGAAGGGCTAATTATGAGGTACATAATGATGGTGAACTACTTGTATTCCTGCTTGGGAAGATGATAATGATAACTCATTTGAATTTTTTCGTTTATTAGAGCAATTAGAAGGAACATATATAGACAAAGCACAGGAGGGAGTTGAATATGGAGGTATAATATATTATAAAAAATGGAATTGATGAATAGCAAAGGAATGTACTAAGGGAAAAGAGAGAGGTAGAATGGGTTAAGTTCTTTCACATAAAGGAGGCAAGAAAAGGGTTTTGCAGTAGAGTGGAATGGGGGAAAGTGAGGAAGAATGAATGAGCTTTACTCACTGAGAAGTGGCTCAGAGAGGAAATAAAATATACACTCAACTGGGTATAGAAATCTATCTCACCGTAGAGAAAAATAGGAAAGGAAAGGGATGGGGGAAGGGGGAGGGAAGTGGAGAGTAGGTGATAGAAGAGAGGGAAGATTGTGGGAAAGGGTAGTCAGATACAACATACTTCTGAGGAGGGACAGAGTGAAAGAAGAGAGAGAATAGAATAAATGGGAATGGGGAGGAATAGGATGAAGGGAAATAGAGCTAGCAATAGCAACTGTGGGGAAAATATTGAAACAATTTTTCTGATGGACTTATGGTAAAGAATGCTATCCATCCCAAAGACAGAGCTAATGGTATCTGAGTACAGACAAAAGCACACTTTTTTCTTTCACTTTATTTTTTTAGGTTTCTCTGTATTCATGGGAAGGTGGGATTATGTTTACTTTTACAACAAAATTATCATAGTAACATAAAAAATGTATGTAGAACTCTCAATAATGGAAACATTTCTTCTCCAGGAAGAGGCTGGAGAAGAATTAATTAGTCTAATACCATGAAGGAATTGAAAAACATTTCCTTTGGATAGTTCCACTGTCCATTCCCCATTAACACTTCACTATTGCGAGCCTAATATCAACTCTTCTAGGCTATGTCAAAGACCATCTTTCCTGATTGTTGAGAGGCTTATGATAACAAGCTTGCTAGCAAGATGATGATTTTTTTGTTTTTCTGAGTCAACATTGATTATTGTTTCATTGATGTTTGTGTTGAGATCATTTCTAACACTCCCTTCCAAACTGAACCCTCCTTATTAACAAAGTAAAATAACATTTTAAAATCACTCAATATAGAAATATTATTGGATAATATATACAATATTATGTTCCAGTCCCTCATCTCTCTTTCCTAAAGGAGAAAGGATATGTCATTAATTCTTTTCTGTTCAATAATAAAAGCTTTCCCTACAATATATTTCCTAACTTTTCCACATTTTTTACATTATGGCTTTGAGACATTCCACAGGCCAGTTCCGCCAGCCTACCTACTACAGGATTTATGAAATGCTCTACCTCCCACCTCTGTACATACTAATAGACATTCCTTTGAATGTTCTCCCTCACCATTTCTACTTCATAGTTTCTCAGTATTTCTTTCCATTTCAGCTCAGATTGAGTCTCCTGGAAATGACCTTTTCTGGTCCTTAGATGTGAATTTCTTCTCCATCAAAGTAACCTCTGATCTCCTCTTTATTTTTCATATCTTATATATAGCTGCTTATTTACATGTTGTCTCCCCTTTAGAATCTTTCTCATTGAAGCAGTCATGTTTTTTGAAAATTAGCAAATTTCTTTAAAAAAATCTTTTTTTTTAACCTGCAATATAGTAAGTCCTTGAGAAATGTTTTTAATGATTGATAGACTGATAAAGATCATGGTAGATCTATCCCAAAAATATCATGGATTGTTCTATGAGATAGTGAGTCTCCTCTCACTGAAAGTGTACAATGAAATATTGGGTGGTGACTTGAGAATCCTGTACAGACATTCACATGCATGGACATGCTGAATCAGATGGTTATTTCTGAGGTCTTTTCCAACTATGAACCTCCAAGATGCTGTGAGGGGAGTAAGGCAGTCTTTGAAAGTAGTGAAGGAAGGAGAATGAAACACTAATATTCAATGACTGATTTTTCCAAATCTGCTTTTGTTCTCCTTGATCTAAAATGTTTAGTATTAGTTTGACAGTGCTGGTGCTCTGGTCAGCTATTCTTTGTCTCTGATTCATATCTATCCATCTCTGATCAACTTTTACCTCCTTCTCTGATTTCTTCTATTAGATATATATGATGGATACTCTCTCTAAGGTTTTGGACAGAAATACTCCACAAAGAAAGCAGGGATGTGCAAAAGAATGATCACCTTCTTAGAAATTCTTTCATCAGCTCTCCAAGGTACTTGATGCTGATTCTAAGACTGTTCCTCTGAGATATATGAATTGAACAGTTTTCCTGTCCCCAAGAATGACATTGCTGGCACAAATGATGATGGACCAATCCCAGGACATGATTATTACTGAATTTGCCTCTTGAATATGAAAAGTCCCATTGAACAGTATCATGGGGCATGGATAAGCAAAAGCTTATTAAAATGGAAATTGTCATGGGAGGGTCCAATTCTCACCTTAACTTTCCCATTAGGCTTGATGTCACCAGGGAAGATATTTAACATTCCTGAACCTGTTCCTCAAGTATAAAAAGGGAATAAAAATTCACAGAAAGGCTGTGATCATATATTTTAGGCACTGTTGCCGGGGAGGGGGCATAAAAATAAGCGTCATTGTGATGGTGAATTAATATGAAGGGACTTTAAAGTATGAAGCACAGTGTCAAGCCAATCTCATTTTTAACACAGAAAGCCTTCAATCTCTACTAATCAACTATAAAACCCCCAAATATGGTTTTTTGGATTCACTGCATTTGTCATCTTGCCTTTTCATCAAGAATTAGACTTCAAACAAGACAGCTGGCATTTGTGGGAATCTGACACATTAATGGGGGCTCTGTGACATCTGACACTTAAGATCAGGTGAATTTCTTGGCTTCTTTGTCCCCTGAAGTATCTCTGTTCTGCTCTCATGTTTTCATGGAAGACTCTCATCTCCTTATTTCATTGCTGAAAACTAATTTTTCCCACCAGCACTTCTATCTCTCTTTCACATCTGCATAAATTATAGCAATCAGACGAAGCAGGGGGTGTCAGCGAACTTGCTGGAAAGAGTGGTGAGAAGTGAAAAGCCCGAGGGAGTTTGTGTTATTCAACATCCCCAGTCTCGAGAGATAGAAAAAAAAGGCAAAGGGGAAAGAAGTAAATTGAAGCAAGGGGATAACTGGTCACTTTTTAACTGTCCTAGTTAATTTGATAATTGCGATTTTTACCAACATGTTGGATATTCTCAGTCCAATTCTTTGGCAGATTCTTGAAGGTTGGCTCTCTACATTGTCCAAGTCAAGGTAGAATTCTAGAGAAATGAAGTCATCCATGTGAGGTCTTTCTTTATATTCACTTTCATCTCAACTGCTTCTAATTCCCTACCCGTCCCCCAAATATCTGCTATTTGGCATACACACACACACACACACACACACACACACACACACACACACACATATATATATTATATATTTTTTTCTTCCTTATCTATACATGGGGGAGTATCTAATTCATAGGATTACTATGTGGATCAAGAGAGATACGTTTCAGTTTCAAACTGCTCTAAGACTTTTGGGATAAACTGTGTTTTCAAATTACTTTTCAAATCTTTAAGAAAATGTCAGTATTAGCTCTCATGAGGAAGATGGTGACATAAGATGTCCTACCCCGATACAATGTAACCCCAGTATTCAACACAGAACATAGTAAGATTATAATAAATATAATTATCATTATTATTATTATAGCATTTAGATATTATTATTAAACTTGCAGCGCATAATACTACATTATTCCACTTGATCCTCACAACAATCCTGGAAGTTGAGGCTATCATTTTTTCCCATTTTGCAGATGAAGAAACTGAACTTGGAGGAAATTAGGTGACTTGTCTAGAATCACACAATTAATAAGGCAGGATCTGAACTCAGAACTTCTGGATTTTAAGTCTACTACCCTATCCACTATGCCATCACATGATTTGGAGAGGTCTAGCACAGGGTAAGTGTCTATAAAGGTGTGATGGCTGACTGAAAAGGATTAATGTTTGCATAAACTCTACAGGATTATAGAAATGCCATGTTCCACTACTCCTTTTCTAGGTAAATGGAGTAGAAATGAAAAAATGGCTAGTTTTCCATCTATCATTTATAAAAAGCTGAAGAACCCTTAGCATAAAAAGCTGGTGAATTCAGGAACCCTTGCTTTAACATCCTGCTGGCATAAATTACCATTCAATTCAACAAACACATATCTCAGTTACTCCCAAGTGCTGCTAGAGACACCTCTATACACCGCCCCCCATGGGGGTATATTCTTTTCGTACCGACACTAAAGTAAACATAATAGATTCATTAGATCAGAGAGCTGGAGGGGATGTCAGAGAATATCTAGTTTAATCTATGACTGAACTCCATGGCCTTATCCTTCAAAATGGTCATTGAATCTTCTACTATAAGAAACCCAGTGATTAGGTCCTCACTACCTCCTCACAGGTCCCATTTCACTTTTATGAGTTGTTCAGAGAGTGCAAGTCCTAGGAAATTTTTCTTTGCATCAAACTGAAGTCTCCCTCTATAATTTGCACCCATTCAGGGTTCTAGCCTCCTACCCAGAAGGATAAAAGAAAATTCAAAAGGAATCATTCTGCCTGTCAGATGCTTTGTAGACGGTTTGTATGTCCTTCCACCCCAATCTCTTAATTCTCTTTTGAGGGTAATCAAGGGAACTCAAATTTGTCAGTGAATTAGGAGGACGTCTGCCCCAAGTATGTAAAGACTTTCCCCAGTAAAATGAGCAGGTGGGAACAATTTGTTCCAATAGTCATGAAGGGAGCTTAAGCAGGTACTGTAGAGCACTTAGAGCTTGGTTAGACATTGAAGATGACAAGGTCATCTGCTGCATCCTGGGCATCACCAGAAATGTTGACCTTCATCTTTCCATTGGACACTGATTGCTCTGGAAGAGAGAGTGAGGTCAGAGTTCAGGTAACCCTGCCTCATGTAAATCCATCCTATGCAGGAATCAGAAGTTATCACCTATATATTTTTACATTTTTATCTAGCTCAAAGTCCTGTGATGACAGAGAAGTGATGAAACTACACGTGCAAATACAATGGAAATTGTAGTTACAACTCTGTATACAGGTGGCCTTGGTTATAGGATCATTTTCTGACTAGACTGAAGCAGCAGGAAGATTCATGTAGCCAACTATGTGTCTGAGCAGATTTTTCTTTTAGGTTTTTGTAAGGCAAATGGGGTTAAGTGACTTGCCCAAGGCCACACAGCTAGGTCATTATTAAGTGTCTGAGGATGTATTTGAACTCAGGTCCTCCTGACTCCAGGGCTGGTGCTCTATGCACTGTGCCACCTAGCTGCCCCCTGAGCAGACTTTTTGAAGGACCCCACTGCTCACCTCCTAGCATGAGGAAGGAGTTAGAAAGATGTCCTAAAATTATCTGCTTCACCCAATTATAACCTGTTTGCCATGGCAGCGGAAATCCTACTCTGTAGTCAAAATACAAAAATTGTTCAAAGCTTTTGCAAAGATGATTCCACTCACCATCAGTATATGCTCATGCCTATGAACAAGACAAAATTCAGTAGACCTGAAAGATTAACAGCTCTTATTGAAGAGAACTCATCAGAGAGAACATCCAAATCCCAACCCTAAGGGAAACAATGCTGGCAAATGAAGGCCAGTTTACCAAAACTGAGTTGGATACATGTTTTCCCCCTGGAATACCTACAGTGAAGGGGAGGACTGTGAAGTTGAGCTAGGTTTTGCAGTAAAAACTAATCAAGGCAAATGTTTTGATGCCTCACAGAAAGAGTAAATGATGGATTCATGATTAGGCAATTGCAGAAAAGCTCCATGCCACCATCATGAGTGTGAATGCTCCCACCACAATGAACTCTAATGATGTCAATGCAAAATTTTAGGAAGACCTGAATACTCCTTCATCATAATTTTTTTTATTTTGGGTGATTTTAAGACAAGAGTGGGCATAGACTAACAAATATGGCAGGGGCCTTGGGAGGAATGGAAAAAGAAATAGAAACAATAACAGTTACTACTAAAGACTTGTGCATGTCATGTCCTCATCACCAACACTGTCTTCTATTTACCTAAACACAATAAAAGTTTATGGATTCCCCCTCACTAAAGAACTGTGGCATTTAATAAACTGCCACTATAAGAAGAGATAGATAGGATGTCAAAGTGATGATGGTAATGTGTGGTCAGAATGCTAGACTAATTGTAGACCTAACCTCTCTAAGTTAACTATGTTCATTTGATAAAAGCAGCAGGGCCAAGGAAAAATGACTATCAGATTTGATGTCAGTAGATGACAATGCTTCTCTGAGTGGGAATAATTTCTTACTAACCTGGAGGGAGAACTGAGCCAATACATGGTTGACAGAGAATCTTTCAGGAAAAAGAGTGGGTAGCTCTGAAATTTGGTTTACCATACTACATTTGCTCATCTAGGCCAAAACACTCAAAGCCATCGATATTGGTTTGGTGAAAATGATGGAGAAATTCAGAAGTTGCTAAGTAAAAAAAACAAGGCCTTTGGGTTTACCAATAGAATAGTTTGTGCTTCTCTAAGAAGGTAGCATTTTGCTCCATCAAAAGCAAAGAGCATGGAAAACTTGGAGACATGAAAGAGTCTAGATGAAATCACAAGGCAGATGAAATAAAATTTTACACTGATAGTAACAATTCTGCTGCATCTCAAGTACTCGGTGCTGATGGAGCCAAATTGATTAGGGAGAAGGACATGATCCTGGAGAGATGGGTTGAACACTTCCTATTCTCAACAGATCTCAATCAATCTATGCTGAAGTTATGGATCATTTCCTTTCTCTATATGAACTTCCAACTGAGGAAGAGGTTTTGAATGACCTTAGGCTCCCCTAATGTGGTAAAGAATTAGGTTCTGATTCTGCTTCAGCTGATAATAAGGCAAGGAGTCTACCACTCATTTAAAAGTTGATGGAAATTTTCTGGGTTTTATGAAGAGAGAAGATTATACCTGGGAGTTCAATGATGCTCCCATTATCCATCTCTGTAAAGAAATGGGAATAGGTGGTCCTTTGACCATTACAGGAGGCTCACTCTTAGGCATTGCCAGGCAGAGTCTTGCTAGAATTTCTTTACTAGGCTGATTCTTCACCGGGAGGATAAAAATCTACCTGAGAGTTAATGTGGCTACAGAAAGGTCAAATAATAGTCCATATGGTGTATGCAGTCTAATAACTTCAGGAGAAATGGAAGGAACAAAATGCATTGTTTATCATTCTGACCAAGGTCTTTGATATCATCAGTCGTGGGGGCTTATGGAAAATGTGGTTGCCCAGAGAAGTTTATCGTATTGTACGTGTGTCTCATGATGACATGCTTCCAATGGTTCTCGATAAAGTATGATACTCTTGCACTTTCCCAGTCATCAATGAATTGAAGCAGGGTTTTGGGCTCACTCCCATGACTTTTATCATGATGTTTTTTGCAGTGTAGTCAAAGAGGATGAAAACACTATCACACAAATGGAAAATTCTTAACTTGAAAAGATTGCAAACCGAGACTAAAGTGAAGGGAGAGTGTACGTCTTTTTGTTCATAGATGGCTGTACATTGAAAGCAACCTGTAAGACTGAGGTGAAACAGAGTATGAATTGATTCTCTGCTATTTGTGTCATCATAATGATATTGCTTTAGCACTCTTCAAGAATAAAGAACAACCACCATCCAATAGAGCCCATTTTACTTTGAGGAGTCATTTGAATAATGGAAGTATCAGTAGATGCTTCTTTGCATAGAGCTGAAATCTATATTTATATAATTTTCATCGATTCATGAGTCTCTGGGACCCAGTGGGGGAAAATATTCAAAAGTTTCTTCTAAAATGTTTGTTTCAATGGTAGAAGTAGAAAAATTTCAGTAAAAATGAACCAACATTGGGAAAAGTAAACCTTGCAATCTGCACTATCTAAACGGGTCAACGTAGGAAAGACTATATAGACATTGCTGGGTATATAAATTTCACTATATAAGAAAATAGGAGGGGAAGAAGAGGAAAAGTCAATGGAAAGATTTAAGAAATTCACTTGAAATGGATACATAGAGGCAAAACTATTGTCTGAAATGAAAAATATTGTACTTCAACAAAGGAAAAAAATGGATAGTTAACAATTATAATCTTAGATAAAGCAAAAGTTAAAGATTTAAAAGAGATCAATAGGGAAACCATCTTGCTGCAATGTACCATATATCAAGCATGAATTAAAATCAATATTTATGTATATAGACTAAATAGAATAGCATCTAAATTCTTTTTTATAGCAGTACTTTTTATTGTAACGTCTGGACAACAAAGTGGGTACCACTCATTTGGTGACTGAACAAATTGGGCTGTATGGATACCAGAGAATATGGCACTGTAAGAAATGCTAAATAGGACAGATTTAGAGAAACATGCACATTTTTTTTCTAGGTTGAGATAGAATGAAATGAGCAGGACTAGGACAGTTTACGCAGTGACAACAATAGTTTAAGGGAAAATAATTTAAAAAACCAGAAAAACTCTGATCAGTGCAATTTCTAATTCTTACTCCATAAGACTGATGATAAAGCATGTTTCCTACTTCCTGGCAGAAAGGTGATGGAGAGAGGTACAGAATGGGTTATTAATTGTCAGACCTATGTAATTATTTGTTTTGCTAACTATTACTAGTTACCATGGAAGTTACCATTGGAAGAGGAGGTAAAGGATGTTAATGGAAAGTATCTATATTTTTTATTTTTGCAAGTCAATGGAATTAAGTGACTTGCCCAAGGTCACACAGCCAAGTAAGTATTAAGTTTCTGAGGCCATATTTGAACTCATATCCTTTTGATGCCAGGACCAGTTCTCTATTCACTGTCACCTATTTAGATGCTCATGCATCTTAAAGGAAAAGTTACATGATTGATGGAGAAATTAACAGCACTTTAATGACTGTGGAGGCTTCAATTTTCTAATTCTAGAATATCTATTTCAAAAAAATGAAATTAAGAAGATTAGAATTTTAGAAATGTAAGCTATATTAGACATCTGGAGAATAAATATAAATGCTATTAATCGAAGAAGAGCTTAATAAAATCAAAATCAAAAATGATATTAAAATAAAATAACTTTTTAAAAGGAAGTCATCAATTGATATAAAATATTATGAATATCAATAATGAAAAATAGGAATTCATAATCAATGAAGAGGAAATAAAGAAATTCTTAGAAACTATATTTATCCTTTTATATATCAATAAATTTGGCAATCTAAATGGAATAGACACATTTCAACAAAAATAGAAAACAAATGAACAAAACAAAGAATAGAAAACTCATGAAAAAGTTTTAGAAAAAAGAAATTAAACAAGCCTTAAATGAACCTAAATGGAAAAAATGAAAACTCAGAATGAGATTGATTTACAAGTAAATGCTAGCATTCAGATATTTAAAGAAAAATAAATTCCAATATAAAAACTAAAAAAAAAACCCAAAACTCTGATCAGTATAATTTCTAATTCTTACTTCATATGATTGATGATAAAGCATGTTTCCTACTTCCTGGGAAGCAGCTGTAAGTTTCTTTAATACAAATATAGTTTTATACCTGAGGTAGCTAAGTGGTGCAGTGGATGGAATGCTAGACCTGGAGTCCGTAAGACCTGTTCAAATCCTTCCTCAAACACTTACTAGCTATATGACCTTGGACAATTCACTTAATGCTGTTTCTCTCAGTTTTTTTAAAAAACTGTAAAATGAGCTGGAGAACAAAATGGCAAACTACTTCAGTATATTTGTTTTGAAAATCTCCAATGGGGTCATGAAGAGTCAGACCCAACAGCAGCAGCAGCAATATAGATTAAACCAAGGAAGTTAAAATAGAGAAATGAAAATTATGCAGAAATTTTAAGTAAAGTTTTATCAAGGATACTATGGCATTATAAATTTTATATATACCATAAACAGGCAGGATTTAGAAAAGAAATGCAAGACTAGGGGGGGTGGCTAGGTGGTGCAGTAGAGCACTAGCCCTGGAGTCAGGAGTCCCTGAGTTCAAATTTGACCTCAGACACTTAATAATTACTTAACTGTGTGGCTTTGGGCAAGTCACTTAACCCCATTGCCTTGCAAAAAACCCCAAACTAAAAAAAAAAATGCCAGAGTAGGGTACTTGTCAACACATGCAAAAAATATGTTAAGACAAATCTAGAAGAATCTTCACATGCATCCAAAGACAAATTTAAAAAACTGAAGAAAAGTTAATTGCTCATGGGCAGACCAAGCCAAGGTAATAAATACTATAATGCTATCCAAATGTATTTATGTCTTCAGTATCATACCAAAATACCAATGTATTATATTATAGTGCTAGAAAAAATAATAACAAAAATACATACAAAGAAACAAAAGGTCAAGAATATCAAGAGAAATAAAAAAGTGAATTAAGTGAACCCAGAGTATCAGATCTCAGAATGGGCTGCTAAGTGGTAATCATCAAAACATTTTGGATCTGGATAAGAAATAAAGTGCTTCATCAAAAGAATAAATTAAATATATAGTATTAAAAAAAAGAAAATGTTTGATAAACCCAAAGATCCAAGCTATTGGAACCAGAACTTAATATCTATCAAAAGCTATGGAAAAAAATTAACTGGAAAGAAGTCTGACTGAAAATAGTCATAGACCACCATCTCACAGCGTATTCCAAGAAAAGTTCAAAATGGTACATGATTTAAATGTAAAAAGTGATATCATAAGCAAATTAGATGAGTACGGTTAAAAAAAAAAGTTACCTTCCAGATCTGCAGATATGGAGAAGACTTCATAAACATATAAGAAAAGATTAAAAGAAGAAAATTTCTCAAATATATTTATAAGAAGCCCAAATTTATACATTAAAAAATAAGAGCCATTTCCCAATTGGCAAATGATAAAGAATCTGAACAGAATTTTCAGAAGAAAGAAAAATTATTAATAGTTGTAAGAAAAAATGCTCAAAATCACTAATTAGAGAAATGCAAATTAAAATCACTCTGAGATACTACCTCATAGCTTTCAGATTGATTAAAATAACAGGAAAAAAGATGACAGAAAAAGAAAATGGCAAATGCTGTAGGCTATGTGTGAAAATACGTATGATGCATTGACGATGGGACTGTGAAACATATTAGTGATCAGTTTTGAACTTGCAAAAAGTCATAAAACTGTGCCTACCCTTGGAACCAACAATATTAGACCTATCCTACAAAGAAATAAAAGAAAAAAAGGATTCATATGAACAAAATTATTTATAGTTGCTCTTTTTGTGATGGAAAATAATTCAAAACATAGGGGATGTCCATTAATTTGGTAATGCATGAACAATTTATTGTATATCATTTTTATGGACTTTTATTGTGCTATAAGGATTGATGAGCAGAAAAGTTTCAGGAAAACCTGAGAAGATAGGTGAACACATGCAAAGTGAACAGTACAACAGTATGCATAGTAAGATCAGTATTGTAATGATGATCAACTCTGAAAGACTTAACAACTCTAATCAATACAACGATCCATGATAATTCCAAAGGGTTCATCTTCATAAACACTATCCATTTCCAAATAGAAAGCTGAAAGACTCAGAGCAAGATTGAAGCAAGTTTTTTCCTCTTGATTTTCCTTGATGTTTTTCACAGTATGGTTAATGAGGAAATTTGTTTTTTGCATGACTTCATATGTATAATGGTTATCATATTGCTTGCTTTCTCAGTGAATGGGTTATAGGATGGAAAGAGGGAGAGAATTTGCACCTGAAAACTTAAAAAAGATGCAGAAATCCTATATTAAAAAAACTATCAATGGTATTACTGAAATTAATATTTAAAACAAAAACATAATTATTTCTATAGAAACAGAAAAATACTCTTGATGGGGTATATTGCCCATTCTTATTTAAAAAAAACACTAAAATATAGGAATAAATGGATCTTTCCTTAATATGAAAGTAAAATATTTCTAAAATCAAGAGCCATCATTGTTTGCAATAGAGTTGAACTAGAGACTTTCCCCATGAGATCAGGAGTAAAGTATGAGTGTCCATTATCACCCTTATAATTCAATATTATGCTATTTAAAACAATAAATATTATCCATAGTAATAAAACAATAAAAAATGAAATTAAAAGAATAAACATAACAAAGACAAAACAAGTCTCTTGTTTTGCAGATAAGAGAGTTTACTTAGATAATGAGAAAGTCAGCTTAAAAAAATAATAAAACATTTATCTTTAGTCACGTTGTAGGATACAAAAATGACAAACAAAATCATCTTACAAAAAAGTTCAAAATAAGTTATCTGAAGGAAAAAGGCACTGTGTTTATAAAAGAAGATTAGGGGAGTAATAATTTGAAAAAATACACTTTTAAAGATAGATGGAATTAGATATAAACCTAATTCTTTTTTCTTTTTTTAAGTTTTGTTTTGTTTTATTTTTTACAAGGCAATGGGGTTAAGTGACTTGCCCAAGGCCACACAGCTAGGTAATTATTGAGTGTCTGAAGCAGATTTGAACTCAGGTACTCCTGACTCCAGGGCCGGTGCTCTATCCACTGTGTCACCTAGCTGCCCCAGTATAACCTAATTCTTAATAACTTTAAATGTGAATGCATTAAACATTCCAAAAAATGGAAAAGAGTGACAGATTGTAAATAAAGAAAGCAAGACAATCAAACATAAAATCAGTTGCTTACAAGAAATACATTTAAAAAACAGACACACAATAAATAGTTGAATAAGAGAGAGAATAATCAATAAGTAAATAAATAAGTAATAAATCAAAAAACTTAATAAAATGGATGGGATGGAAAAAATCACTATGCATCAAAAAAACCCCACTAAAGCAGCAGTTACTATATGTTACCAGAAAACAAAAACACCCAAACATTTAAAGATAACACATGATAAACAGGGAAGCTATATAAGGTTGAAAGGAACCATGAACAACAAACTAATAGAAGTAGTACACATGGAGACTTCAAATGAAATAGTATCAAAGTTTCATAGCAGAGCTTCACAAAATCATAGAAAGTAAAACAACAGTTACAGGAATTATCAATGTCACTCCTTCAGTTTTGGCTAAGTCTAACAGAAAGATAAACAAAAGTAAAAATATGGAACTGAATAAATTTCTGGTGAAATGTGAGTTAGATTTATAGAGTCATCTAAATGGAATATCAAAAGAATGTGAACTTCTCTATACCACAGGAAACTTTTAGATTGGCTAATATTTGGGCAAAGAAATAGTACACTTTCCATATTTCACAGATCATAATTCAATAAGAGTAGAAATTGGTTTTGCAATTGCAAACTAAAATCTCCAAGGGGAAATTCAACAAAGAAATCTTAAATGATGCTTAGACCAAAGAACACATTATAGTAATAATATGTATGTAAAATAAAGTGATAATGATAGTATAGCATGTCCAATATTTTACAGGAAACAGTAAACAGCTGAAGAATCATTACACTCATACATTAAATTATAGAAAAATCGTTTAGTGAATTTACTATGCATTTACAACCAGAGAATCAAACAATAAACAAACTAAAAGAAGCACAAATAAAGAAATAATAAAGTCATTGGGGAAACAGATAGATTTGAAAAAAAATTGAAATGATAAATAATAAGAAAATTTTTTTAAAAAAATTTCTAACAAAATTGATTAATACTTAGTAGTCTGATTAAAGAGAGCAGAAAAACAAATTGATAAAATCACAAATTAATATAATAAAATCACAGCAGAACCAGAAGAGAAAAATATAACATATCATGCACAATTATATGCTAACAATGATGAGAACACAAAAGAAATGATTTTTTTTTTCAGAAACTGATATCTCAAATAACTTGAAGCCAGAAACAAACATAGATATAGCTATAAAGAAACAGGTCCACAGAAATAAGCCCCACCTTAAGATAATTATATTAAATTTTTAAAGAACAGTAACTACCTAAACATTGCGAATTTTTCTCAAAAACTGAGAAAGAAAGCACTTTACTAGAATCATTTTATAAAGTCAACCAAAGTCCTAATATTTAAAAAAAATACCTAAAAAGCAAAAAAGAAAGAAAATAAAAAGAAAAAAGAAAACTACAGACCTATATGGTAAATTGATATTGAGTCAAGAAATTAAATAAAAATCTATTAAACAGATCACAAAAGTGTATTCAACAAATCCTTAATTATGTGCAAGTGAGATTTATAGCAGGGATTCAAAGAAAGCACAACAAATGGAAAACAATCAGGATCATATTAAAAATTAAAACAAAAAATCACTTGACTAGTAGATGTAGAAATGGTTTTTTTTAACAGAATTCAACACTTTTATTGTAAAAGCACTGTAGACTATTGTCATAGAAGGATGTTAAAAAAAAACTTTAAAAGTAGCCAAATAAAACCCAAAGTATCATATGTAATGCCAATATATCCAAGTGTTTTTTCTTTTTTTAAGTGCTTTTTTAAAAGTAATTTTGAACTTTATCAAAAGCTTTTTCTGCATTTAATGATATAATTTTAAAATTATTCTTATTGACAACCAATTTTATTAGTAGTTTTCCTTTTGTTGGACATCCTTACAATCCTTGTATAAATCCCACTGAACATAATGTATAAACTTTATAATATCATGATCTTTTAGCTAGTATTTAGGACTTTTGCATCCATATTCATTAATGAATTTGGTCTAAAATTTTCTTTTTTTCTGTTTTTAGTCTTCCTTGTGTAGGTTTTAGTATATTTGCTTCTCGTCTTTACTTATTATTCCAAATAATTTATTTAATATTGTATTTAGAGGCTCTTTAGATGTTTGATAGTATTCACTTGTAAATCCCCCCTAGTTTGGGTGCTTTTTCTTTTAGGAAACTCATTTCTAGTCTGTTTCATGTCTTTTTAAAGTGATCTATTTAGATATTTCATTTCCTTTTCCAATTATTTAGGCAGTTTATATTTTTGCAAATATTTTTCCATTTCACTTAAATTGCTAAATTCATTGGTATGTAATTGGACAATATAACTTAATTTTTAAGAATTTCATCTTCATTAGTGGCTTATTCACTCTCCATTGTTTTATATTAGTCATTTGGTTTTCTTCTCTCTTTTTAAAATCACATTAACTAATCATTTATCTTTTTTGCATATAATCAGCTCACAGTTTTATTTACTAATTCAATGGCTTTTTAACTCAATTTTATTAATCTCATCTTTAATTTTTTTAGGATTTCCAATTTAGTTATTAATTGGGAATTTTATTTTTTTTTCTTTTTCTAGTTTTATTTAATTACATATGCAATTTGTTTTATTAATCTCAAAATTCTGAGAAATACTTTTCCTCTAATACTGATTTTGCCATAACATGGAGTTTTTACTATGTTGTTTCATTATTGTCAAGAATACTCTAAAACTTTTGCCAGAGAATACAGGAATAAAACAAAGATGCACACTTTTTCAAGACTTCCAAATATTATTAGATATAGTTTTGAAACTAATAGTAATAGTAATAAGAGAAGAGAAAGGAATTAAAGGAATTAAGTGAGATAAAAAAGAAATAAGGTTATGAATATTTTCTTCAAGATAGGATTGTTTACTTGGGAAGCCTTCAGAAATCAGCAATCATACTGAGATAATTAATGACTTCTAAAAAGTTTCAGGCTACAAAGTAAATGCTCAAATATCAATGGCATTCCTCTATGAGAAAAATAAAACACAAAATATAATGTTAGAAAGGGAAATTTCACTCCAAATAACTAAAAATGGATAAACAACCTGGGGACCAATTTCCCAAAACACATACCAAAAAAACTTGCATAGAATCAATTATAAATTCAATTACAATTATAAAGAATTAAAAAGTAACTTACATAGCATGAGGACTATGTAGTGCTCATGGTTAGGCCAGGCCAATAAAAAATGACAATACCACTAAAAATGAATAGCAATTAAATTAATAAAATGATTGATAAAATAATAAAATTAATCTACAAACAAAAGGTCATAATGTCTAGAGGAATAATGAAAAAAGTGAGTAAGAGGGTGTGGAATAACACCTCAGATCTCAAAGAACTCAAATTCTATTAGCAAGTAGCAGTTATCAAAATCATCTGTTATTGGTTAAAAGTAATAGAGATTGAGCAATACTAAGACTAGAAAAGGGGAATCAGAAACAATAGGACTCAATAGTTCAGCATTCTATGAAGTAAAAAAAAGTTTCCCAGGGAAAAATTCCTATCTTTGATGAAAACAAACAACCAAAATTCTGGGAAAACTTGAAAGTAGTGGCAGAAATTAGGCTTGAAACAAGACCTTACACCACACTTCAAATTGTGTTCTAAAAGGATATGTCGATGTAAAATTGTAGCTCACACTAAAAATCATTCTTGAAGAGAAGCAGATCTTGTCCCTCTCAGGTCTTTGGGTAAAAGAATTACTGTTAACCAAACAAGAGATAGAGGCAATTACAAAAGATAAAATATAAATGAAATTGAAGAACTCCTGTATGGACAATATTAATATATCTAGAATAAAATATCTAGAATATCTAGAATAATGAAAATAAATCTTTGTATCAAATTTCTGTGACAAGGTCTACTTTGCAAGATATGCAAAGAGAACATGAATATATGTATGCATGCATATAGCACAATATATAGTATAAAAATAATATATAGAATATAAAGATATAAACAATCCAAATATAGAAATATAAATCAAAACAGCTCAGAAGTTTCATGTTACAGTCTGCAAATTGAAAAGATGATAAAATATTGTGATAGTCAATATTGGAGGGATTGTGGGAAGATACACACACACACACACACACACTAAAACATTGTCGGTGGATCAATAAAATAGGGTAACAATTTTGAAATCAATTGGGAATTGTGAATTATGAAAATAAAGTGACTAAAGCATTTTTTTTCTCCTTGAACCAGAGATTCTAGTACCGGACTTATGCCCCAAGAAAAGCAGTGATAAAAAGTTCCTATATACAACAAATTATATATAGCAGCATTTTTTGTTGCAGCTAAGATTTGGAATCAAAATAAATGTCTATCATTTAGGGACTATTAAATAAATTGTGTTATGTGTAAGTAAGGGCATATTTCTGCTACACAAGAAGTTACACTTGTGATGGATATAGAAAAACAAAAAGAGATGTATAGGAAACAAAAGAGAGAAGAAAAGTCAGGAAAATTTTATATATATATATATATATATATGCAGTAACTGCAATAATTTATATGTAAAAATTAGCAGAAAAATTCAAAACAAATTAAATTTTTTTTAAATTTTAAATTTTCTTCAAACTTTTTTGTCTTTTTTACAAAATTGGCAATTTTCTTTTCATATTTTTTCATCACAATTCTTTTCCAAATTTTTATTCTCCTTCTCTGATTCCAAAAAATAGATTTGCTCTTTTAAAAAAAATCTCTTTTGCTTCTCAAGGAATTCTTGTTGGGTTTGTCTCTAGTTCGTATTTTTCTTTAAGAGTTTGCTTGTAGGGGCAGCTAGGTGGTGTAGTGGATAAAGCACCAGCCCTGGAGTCGGGAGTACCTGGGTTCAAATCCTGTCTCAGACACTTAATAATGACCTAGCTGTGTGGCCTTGGGCAAGCCACTTAACCCCGTTTGCCTTGCAAAAACCTAAAAAAAAAAGAGTTTGCTTGTAGACATTTTCAAGTCAATGTCTTCTGAGTTTGTGTCTTTATCTTAATATGATCAGGTTCATTTATTTCATGATTCGTTTTTAGCCTATTTCTTGACTTTGAATTGTTAGACTTTGATTCTGCCCAACCTCTGGATGGCAGCTATTTAGAGGGCACAATAGTTGGCTTGTTCTCACTTTTCACAATTATATCTGAAGGTTTATGGGGTTTTTCATGCTTCCAAAGTATAATCTGGGGAAAAGTATAATCACACCTTTCCTGGTCTGTGTTCTGGGTGTTACTTATGACCCTTGATCCCTTATGGCCATAACTACTCTTCACCCCAGAACTACAATTGGGAAATGGTAATGGGTGACAGTTCTATCAAATGGTTCCCAATCCTGGGACCAATGCTATCACAGAGTTCCCTGGATCTCTTTCTGATCAGGTATTCTGTTCTCTTATTTCCCCCTGGATATTGGCCTTTCCCAAACTTTCACTTCCCATAGCCATAGCTCCTGCCACTTCTGCTGTGCTGCAGTCCCTACTTTAATGTACCTTTCTTCCTGTCCTCCTGCCCTGGATTGGACAAAAATGTTTCATTGTGAATTTTTTATTGATTTTCCTGTTCAGAATTCAACTTCTCTTGCTTTTTCCCATCGTTAAAAGGGTATGATGGGAGAATGGAGGAAAAAGTGGTTCATGTTATTCCCCTGTATTACAAATGTTAAATTTTCAGTGTGCATACTTATGCCTCAGGAATTGGTCGATATAGAGATCAGGGAGGATTTATTCTCTAGTTGACTGTCCAGGCTTAAGAAAGTCATTGAAAAAGTGGTAATAAGGCAGGTCAAAGGTGAATCTTTTTAAGATAACTGGTTGTTCATCATTTAACAGCGTACTGCGGTGTATGAACTGTCTCCTTTTCTCAGATATAAGCTGCATGAAAGCAGAATCTGCTTAATTTTTGTATCCCAAACACCTAGCACAGAGCCTGGCCATAGTAGATAGCATAGTAAGTGCCATTTGTTTCTTCTATTGATTGATTGCAAGTTAAAACTTTGAGACAATTCTAGGTCTCTCAAATTAGAATGGAGTGCCTCAGGAAGTTGAGACTGCTCCTCACCAAAGGTCTTTAAACAAAGACAAGATAGCTAATTGTGAAACAAAAAAGATCACAGTATTTTAGAAACAGGACTAGAGATGGAAGGGAACTCTGGTACCATCTCACCCAATCCCTTCATTTTACATAAGAAGAAACTGTGGCCCAAACAGGTGAAGCATTAGTATCAGAAGCAGGATTGGAACCCAGGTCTTGTTTCATAGCCATATTTCATTCAGCTATACTATTCAGGAATGCACTGGACTAACAGCCATCTGAGGTCCCTCTGAGCTCTAAAATCTTGCTATTCTGTAAAACAATAAATTCATTTCATTCAATTAATTTTTCAGCTTTTTTTCTTTTAGGTTTTTTTACAAGGCAATGGGGTTAAGTGACTTGCCCAAGGTCACATAGCTGCGTAATTAGCAAGTGTCTGAGATCACATTTGAACTCAGGACCTCCTGACTCCAGGGCTGGTGTTCTGTTCACTGAGCCTCAATTTTTCAGCTTTTTAAGGTGACAAAAGCTATTTGTTGGGGCAGCCAGGTGGTACAGTGGATAGAGCACTGGCCCTGGAGTCAGGAGGACATGAGTTCAAATCCAGCATCTGACAATAATTACCTAGCTGTGTGGCCTTGGGCAAGCCACCTAAACCCATTGCCTTGCAAAAACCTACAAAAAAGCTACTTGTTGCAAGCTCATAAACTTTACTGCTGAAAGAAGAGAGAAAACGCAGACATTCTGGAACTGCAATTTTAGTTGGAATCCTAAGAAAGTCATGAATTTCTGAAGAAAGACTGTATCAAAGTTGGAGAGAGGAAAGGATGGTGCTACTTGAACCATTCATTCTGTGGACAAAAAGAATCTAAAAAAATGTGCCAAGCGGAAGAAAGCAATGGAAAAGATTCCTTTGAATGTGGGTCTGTTTGAATTCTAAGGGCATCTACACTTGCCCTTTATCCCACTTCAAAAGTGGATAACCTTGGGCTGAGCTTTTGATGTGGAGTAATCTTCTGTACTGTTTTCTTTTTGGTCAGTAGTGCCATGTTTAATTTTTAAAAGTGTGACGGTTGCATAGATAGAGCCCTGGTAAAGCAACATCTTCATCAATATTCCATTGGGATTCTTTAGGGAAGCACAGCTGGGTTCTGGAGAGGCAGGATTTCAAAAGGCAAGGAGCATCATTGGAAATGGTCCAAGAGATGAACCACAGCAGTACAATGCTAACTAAGGAAGTACCAACAATCAGAATTCCACAGGGTTATCGATTTAGAGATCTGAGACCAATGGAGATAACCTCATCCAGTCCCCTAAATTTATAGGTGAATAATCCAAGGGGAAGATAGATAGCTTGTTCAGGATAAAATAGTTAGTAGTTCCTAGTATCCATCAAATCTAGTGCAAGTGTCTCCTTCAATATGAAGCCTTTTTGGATAACCAAGTTACTATTGCCTCTCCTTCAAAAGTACGTTATATTTATTTTTAGGAGGTGGTACAGCATAGGGAATGCTGGTCCTGGTATTGGAAAGATGTGTTGAAATCTACCCTTAGACATTTACTAGCTGTATGACCCTTGGCAGGTCACTGAACATTTTATTGCCTCACTTTCCTTACTTGTAAAAGGGATAATTGTAGCAACCTGATAAGATTGTTTGAAAATCAGTGAAATGGTATTTATCCAAATCTCTTAGTACCTCGTCTGGCACTTGGACTACACCATATAAATGCTCATTTCCTTATCCCTTCTCTACCTCTTCCTCTCAAGGAATACTAATGGGCAAAAGCACCCATTTTCCCATCCTAATCAGTTAAGTAAGTTGAAGAAGGAAACCGGAAAACTCCTCTAATATCTTTGCCTAGAAAATCCCACATAGGGTCCCAAAAGTTGGACATGACTGAAATGACTGAAAAACAAGTTACAGTTTTCTCCAGTGCTCTTTCCCCTACCCTTTGCTGCCCTCCCTCTATGTTTTCAAAGCTACAGACTTGATGAATCATTAGATTATGGTTAGCCTTGTAGTGTTGACACTACAAAATGCCCTGATAAGCAGGACTGAGAACATGTCAGCCTTAGAGCCAGAAGCTTCTTTGGAAGACTGCCAGGTGGAATGATACTCAGATCAGCATGAGTGTTATGCTTAGACCAGATATCTTTGAAACTGTGATGCTACAAAGCCAAGGCTATCTCAGTCTTCCATGGGATGTCTAACTAATAAACTGTCTCTGGATTGGTATTTTGATATGTCATCCTCAAGACATACTTTTGCTTCTAAGACAATGAGATCACCAAGTCAAAAGGAATACTCTCCTAAAGGGACAAGCTAAGGAGAATGTCTATCAAAAATGAGAAGGCAGTGAACTGGTGTGAAAAAACAAAATAAAACACTGCACTTGGGTTGGATTGGTGGTAGTGGTTGTTCTTTGTTCTCAAAGAAGACCAAAATGGTGTCACTATGCCAGTGTGAATGTATAGTCTGTCCAACTGTGGCTGATTAGACCAATATATTCTCAAAAGACTCTATTACAGGTTGGGTCACATGAACATCAGGAATGGAAATGGCCCCAAATGTGTGTATCTCATGTTACCTTTGAGCTACTACAATGTGACTTTGCTGGCAAAGCATAGAATCCTTTTTGATGCAGGCATGCCATGCCAGGTGGTCCTGTGCCAATCATAATTGATTCAAAATTCTTCAGGGAGATCTTGACAGTGTCTTTGAATAAAGTGACAAAAACATCACTCAAACGATTCATGTGTTTTACTAGTTGAAAGAGTTTGGACCTTCCGTTACTCCTCTTATCCGTGGTTATTTCATTTCCTTTATGCAGCAATTATGTAGTGCAGAGAGTGCTAGCATGGAGAAGTAAAGATTTGAGGACAATTCCTGCTTCAGACATTTACTAATTGTTTTCTCCTAAACAAGTTGTTACCCTTTTTTTGTGTCCCCAGTTTTCTCATCTGTAAAATGGGGATAATAATAGTCCTTTCTTCAAAGTGTTGTGGATTGAATGCCATAATTTCTGTGAAATATTTTGCAAACTTTGAAGTGCTAAGTGATAGCTATTAGGTGTCATTGTAAACATGAGGGTGGTTGGACTAGATTCAGTTCAATCAGTAAGCAATTCTCCAGCCCCTGTTACCTACTCAGACATAGCATTCATTTACTAGAATATTGAGATACAAAGAAAAATTCCTGATCACAAGAAGTTTATCCTTTTCATGGAAGAAGATTATATATAGCCTGGAGATGGCTCCATATTTTGATGAAAATTTGAGGAGGAAGAAGGCATGACCTGAAGACTTCAGAACATGAAAAGCTTCTCAGAGTTTAGCTTATAAAATAGATTTTGCTATTCAGTTCTATTGAGGAAGGAAATATTTGCTCCACTAAGTCTATGCAAAATGTATAGACAGTGAATATCAAGATGGCATCTCATGGTGAGAGGAGTCTATCCATTGGGGGAAACCAGAAAGTTGTCATTTGAATAATGTTCTTAGGCTGAAGCATGATGGGAACTAAAGACAGAAATAAGGAATATGAACATTCCAGACATGGGGGCAGGATGTACTGGGACATGCAAGTAGATCTATATGGCCTCAAAAATTCTACATCATGGCAGTCTACAATTAGGTGAGTGAGGGACACTGGGATATGATATGGCATGTGTCTTAAATTGGCATTTTGTGTGAATGGTAAGGTATATTGTGGGATATGACCTGTAATCCAAATGGGACGATAAACTCTCTTCCAGTTATAAATCTTTTATTTTGCAAGGCAAGTAGGGTTAAGTGACTTGCCCAAGGCCACACAGCTATGTAATTATTAAGTGTCTCGAACCGTATTTGAACCCAGGTACTCCTGACTCCAGGGCCGGTGCTTTACCCACTGGTCCATCTAGCTGCCCCTCCAGTTATAAATTTTATAATTCATGTCATGGGATTGTAAGGTCATTGACTTCATAATAAGAATCACTAGCATTTATGTGGAGATTTAAGGTTTGCAATGAGTTTTTTATGTTGTCTTATTTAATCATCACAAAAAGCCTGTGAGGTGGGAGCTATTATTATATCTATCTTGTACATAGACATTGAGACTGATAGATGTTAAGTGACTTACCCAATTTTTGAGGTAGAATTTCAATTTAAGTCTTGCTGACTTCAAGTAATCTAGCGACAGCTAGATAGTGCAGTGGATAGAGCATGAGTCCTGGAGTCAGGATGACTTGAATTAAAATCTGGCCTCAGTCATTTAATAATTACATAGCTGTGTGACCTTCGGTGTGTCATATAACCACATTGCTTTGCAAAAACCAAAAAAAGAACTAATCTAACAACTGTCACTTAACTTTTGTAATAGAGATTTGAAAGAACTATTGCATCTAACTGCCTCATTATGTAGATGAGAAAACTGAGTAATAGAGAGGTTGAATGACTCGACCACATTCACAAAACTATTAAATTTTGTAGTACAATTTGAACCTAGCTCCTCTTGACGCTAAACCCAATAGGAACTCATCTGCTCCTTCCAACTCCAACTCTAATACCTTTGTCTATTAGTTTGCTGTTCAGTCATTCCATCATGTCCAACTCTTCATGATTTCATGGATCATAGGACTTCAGATCCTTGAATCCTTCACTATTTCCATTCCTTTCACTATGTCCAAGGGCATGTTGCTGCTTTCATGACACTATATATCCATCTCATTCTCTGCCATCCCCTTTTCCTTTTGTCATCAATATTTCCCAAAGTCAGGGTCATTTCCAGTGAACCCTGTCTTATTTTTATGTGTCCAAAGTATTTAAACTTCAGCTTCAGTATTTGATCTTCTAAATAATAGTTTAAATTAATTTCTTTAAGTGTGATTTGATCCCTTTGCTGTCCAAATGATTCTTAAAAATATTCTGTAAAAAAATAAAAGTGTTTTTCTAGCACTAAAATTCAATAATGTCAAGTCTCCAGTTCTCAACTTTTCCTATGATTCAACTCTCACAGTCATATATTGCTAGAAGGAAAAAAAAAAAACATAACTTTGATTACATGGCAAGATGTCCAGATTTATTATAGCTTTCCTTCCAAGGAAAAAGCATCTTTTATTTTCATAGCTACATTCACCATCTGCAATGATCTTTGAGCACAAAAATATAAAATCGGATACTACTTCCATGTCTTCTCTCTCTTTCTCCAGAAATGATGGAACCAATTTGTCATTAAAAAAACATTTTTTTCTTTCACACTCATCAAGGGGCTTCTTAATTCCTCTCCTTCTGCCATCAGAATGGCATCCTTAGTTGAGATTGTTGATATTTATCTAGGCAACCTTAATTCCAACCATTGACTCATGCTGCTTAGCACCTCACATGATATACCCTGAATATAGACTAAATAACAAGGTAGCAATACAAAGCCTTGTCATATTCATTTCCAGTTTTAAAATCTGTTATTCTTTATTCAGTCCTAACTGTTGCTTCTTTGTTCCTCAGGAGACAATTATCCATCTCTCAGGGTATCCATCTCTTATGATTTGCCACATTTTGTTGTGCTTCATACAGTTAAAGGTTTTAATGTAGTCAGTGAATTAGAAGTAGATGTTTTTTCTAAAACTTCCTTGCTAGGGGCGGCTAGGTGACGTAGTGGATAAAGCACCGGCCCTGGAGTCAGGAGTACCTGGGTTCAAGTCTGGTCTCAGACACTTAATAATTACCTAGCTGTGTGGCCTTGGGCAAGCCACTTAATTCCGTTTGCCTTACAAAAAAAAAAAACAAAAAACTAAAAGTTCCTTGCTTTCTCTATGTTCCAGCAAATGTTGGCAATTTGGTCTCTAGTTCTTTTGCCTCTTCAAACATGACCCTACTCTTCTCCTAGTTCTTTTTCTACATTTTGCTGAAGCCTACATTTCAGAATCTTAAGCATAACATTGCTGACCTGCGAGATGAGTGCAATTGTTTTAAAATTTGAACCTGCTTTGGCATTGCCCTTCTTTAGGACTGGAAAATAGACTTGTCTTTTCTAATACAATGGCCAATGTTGTTTTCCAAGTTGGTGAGAGCACTCCTTCAACAGCATTAGCTTTAAGGATTTTTATCAGTTGAGTTCGAATTCTAAGTATAAAGGTTCACTGAAATCTATCCAGTAAGGATCCATAGATACAATATTAAAGCATTAGTTTTAAGGATATAATCAGTTGAGTTGGAATTCTAAGTGAAAGGTTCACTGAAATCTATCCATTTTAAGGATCCATAGATACAATATTAATGCAAATATTAAAGGATCCATGGATAAAATATTAAACACCCTGAACTAGGTGTTTGGTATGGGATAAATGAAGGTAATAAGAACATGTTGACAGATAAATTGTTTAATTAGAGAGGAGAGTCCAAGTTGTGGAGAAATAAAAAATGAGTTGGGAGGAGAGGAATGTATAATGAATGTTGGGCCTTGAGGAAATCTACTGGACTTTCTCAGGGGAAAGAACTCAGAATTTTGAATCAGAACTCATGATTCTATTCTGTTCTATATGTATGGCATTTTGCATGCCATTTAACCTCCCTGGGGCTTAGCATCCCCAGTCAAAAAATGAGGGATTGAACTAATTGTCCTTTAAAGGTTTTTCCAAGCCAAACATCTTATTAATCTGATTTCAAATATTGAATTGAATTGAGGTCTAACACTGAAAGGGTGAAGGAAAATGTAAATGGATTCTTCAAACTCTCTTAAAACACTGCATTCTTCCCTCCTTCAAAGGTGAGTTTGGACCAATGAACAAGTAGTTGGAATAGATTGATGTGTTGATTAGTTTTGATGATCTTTTTTTTATGTTTTGTTCAAAGTATGTGTCCCTTGGAAGGGGAAATGGGAGGAATATGTTTGGATAGCAATGTAACATAAAGATATTTCCAGTTTAAAAAAGAAATTAAACTAATACTGTGTAGAATGATAAATTAAACCACTATATTTTAGGTAGATGTCAAGCATGATCCCTGGTCTTTTTCTTTTATTTTGGACAGGGGTGTTAGTCTAAGAGAGTCATATGAGTAAAGATTTAGAGTTAGAATGGGCCCTTGGAGGTCATCTGGCTTAACCTCTCAATTTGCACAAGAGAAGACATATTTTACACCTCTCCTTTATCCAGAGAAGATAACTTATCTGGTAAAGAGCTGACTTTTGAAGCCACAATTCTCTGATGCTAAACTTAGTGTTTTCTTCACTTTGCTATTTTCTCTTCAATATTAAGGTAATGCTCTTGACATTGAATCACTGAACAAGACTTTGGTTAGTAGCAGTTCAACCAATGAAATTAGCACATTCTACATGTGGACTTATTATGTGATTCGACACCCATCTGCAGGCCTTTTATTAGCTTTCATGTATCTTTTGCTTCAAAGATCCTGGACTTGATCCGAAGTACATTTTTTCTATTTTTTGATCTTCATTTCATGATAAGTTAACTTACTGACAAAATAGGATAGATTCTATTTTCCTCTAAATTAGAACTTCTGAAATGATCTTTGTTCAGGAGCATAACTACCACGCCCTGGTCCTGAGGCATAAGCACCAATTTGGAGAACAAAATGCACCTTGGACAAGAAATACTCACTAGAGGGTGAGAAAGAGAAAAATCATTGAAACCCCAGACACAAAGGAGAAGGAAGAATTACATCTGGCAACATCCTAATTTCACTGGTTATTCTTACTAATTTATCATTATTCTCACCTGATGATGGAATATGAGTCTTCTCATTTTCTGAATTTTAGTGTCTTGAGCCAGAGTCCCAAACACCCTGCCCTAGTTATAGCTCTGCTTAGGCCCCTATAATATACTGGAAAAGTAGTTCCCCTACCTCCTGGGATATTATTATGAGAGATGATGATTGATAACTAATGATAAGGAGAGATTCAGACATTCACTTTCTTTTGCATTTTCAAAACCTCAGTCTCTGCAAATCATGCTAAACTTCTCTACCTGATCCAACAAGGAATCTCTAATCTCAGGTGAATTCCATTCAACCAATCTTTAATTTTTTTTATTTATCTAAGGCAATGAAGTTAAATGACTTGCCCAAGGTTCCTACAGCTAGGCAATTATTAAGGGTTCAAGGCTGAATTTGAACTCAGATCCTCCTGATTCCAGCTGGTGCTCTATCCACTGTGCCACCTAGCTGCCCCCATTCAATCAATCTTGAAGAAAGACAGGGACCTTTTTTCTAGATCATGTCCAAGGCTTGGAGTGGTCAGGATATCTATTTCCTCTGTCCAAGGGTGACCTGATGTTACTCTTAACCTTTCATTCTGGTATAGTCCACCTTCTATTAATTATCTAATCAGAGTTGATTGCCACCCCTCAGGAACACCAAATGAATTTAAAGAAAATTTGGACTGTGACACTGTGCCATGACTATCTTTGGTCTAAGGGAGATTGCCAAATGATCATTCTTTTATGAACAATGTGCTGGCCATATTAATAAAGTGATTAAATTATCCAGAAATTATCTCTCAAATGATTTTAATTGTCACTGTGACACATTAATCCCCATTACATTGAAGTAAGTAGCTTCAACCTGATTTCCCACATGGAAACTAGATGAATTCTCAGAAGTTACTCAGTGTACACAGAGAGTGGGCAAGAAGGGGAAAAAATCAATGTTTGCTTAATGCACTTTTCCACTTACAAAATAAAATTTTTGTGTTGTAGTGACGGGAGAGACTGAAAGTCAAAAGTCTAGGAAATGAAAAGGGGGCTGAGCTGATCTGTATTTTAAAAAAGAAGTTCCACAAAGGTTGAAAATATATCTTAAAAAAAGATAAATAAAAAGCTTCCTGTCCCAGCAGGTGTCTGATGGCCCAGGGGGAGGGCAGAGGCAGGCCAGGGCCAGGGCAGCCAAATAAGATTTGTTTTCTTCTTGTTCTGAATCCAGCAATTTGATTTGGAGCCAGGAGGAGAGTGGCAAACTGGGCCTCTATTGACTGATTCCATCCAGGTCTGTGCATCCTTTCAAGATATGTCTCATGTCTAGATTTCTTAAAGGGAAAAACACATTTTTGAAAGGTGGTTTTTCTTTCAGTGTCTGTATTATGTTCACTTTTTAGACTAGTTGCAACTCCCACCTGCAATAAATCAAGGTCTTCCTCCCTCTAATGAATAATCTATTAGAAGCCCTATCTTTTAATTATGGAAACTGATGCTGAGAAAAGAGAACATGACACACATTCACAACATTGTGAGTTGATCAACTTTGATGGATGCAATTGAGAGAGCCAGGACAACCCTAGGGACGTGCTATAGACAATGCTATCCCCATCCAGGTGAAGGAAAAAACAAAACAAACAAAACAAAAAAAATCTACAGAATCTGAATTAACTCTATATTCTTTTTAAATAAAGATTTTATAAAGATTTCTTTCCTATCCCAATGTTTTCTTTCTTTTCTCTTAGGTCTAATTCCTCATACATAAAAATGACTAATCTGTAAACATGTTAAACACAAATGTACATTTCCAATGTTCAGTAGACTGTTTGTTGAGGGATGGATGTAGGAAGGGAGGGTTGAAAAATATTGTATAACTTATAAATATGCATATGGGTGAATACTGAAAAACTTTCATAACATGCAAGTGGGAATTAAGATGAAATATAAATTAGAAAAATAGAAGTCCTGACTTTTCCTGATTTTGTTATTTGGGAAGTTGGAACTAGTACCTTGTGGGTTTAGTCTAATTCACAGGAAATAGGGAAATGTGATTGTTCCATCTAACACATGTGAACTTGAACTTGAACATTTTGATAGAAGATTTCTATATATGGTCAAAACAGTTCAAAGACAATGCATTAAATCAGTCAAATGATGATGATGATGATGATGATTATTTTGGTGTCTTTCATGCTCAAAGAAGACCATGACATCAGGGAGATGAGGCCAGGGCAAGTACTTGAATTGGATTTGAGTGAGGCTGGGTTATGCTAAGTCATAAGCTTCACTTTCTACTCTGGAGCCTTCTGGGTCCAGGGGGCCAGATATGAATCAGGATGATGGAGATGGTTCAGGATATGAGGGAATCAGGGTTAAGGGACTTGCCCAAGGTCACACAGCTAAGAATTCGTCTGGTGCTCTATCCACTGCAAATTAATTTAATACTTCTGTCAACAAGGAGCTAGATAGGCATTAAAAATCTTTTTGAAAAATGGCACCAGTATTCCAAACAATATCCCACCTAATGATAATGATACCTAAAGACTGAACCTTGCTTAGCTTTCAAAATCATTGAAGAGTGTGTGTATTCAGGGACATGTGGTCTTAGATACTCACAATGGCATATATCAAATTGTGTACTATTTGTTTATGGTTTGCAGTTTCAGTATGTTTTTAGACCCATGAAGTTAAGATCGTATCGTATCAAAACCTAGTATCTTGTGTGTGTGTGTGTGTTTGTGTGTGTGTGTGTGTGTGTGTGTGTGTGTGAATTGGATTTGAGTAAGAATGTTTGTGCTAAATCACTAGTCTTACTTTCTGCTTCACTGTATCAAACATGTCTATTTAATGATGGACAGAGAGCACTCTGTTGTCTTTGTCTAGGTGATCTTGAATTACCTTTTTTTTGGCAAGGCAATGGAGTTAAGTGACTTGCTCAAGATCACATAGCTAGGGAATCATTAAGTGTCTGGATTTGAACTCAGATCCTCCTGACTCCAGGACTGGTGCTCTATCCACTGTACCACCTAACTGTCCCTTTTTAAAACTTTTTTTTTTGCAAGGCAATGGGGTTAAGTGACTTGCCCAAGGTCACATAATTTGGAATTTTTCTAAGACCCCAGAAGAGAGCATTGCACATAGCAGTTAATTTGATGATAATAGCTAGCATTTATATATCACTTTAAGGTCTAAAAAACTCAATGCATGTCATCTCATTTGATTCACTTGAAGTAAGTCCTAATATTATCTTCATTTTAAAATTGAGTTTGAGAGAAGAAGGAAGGCAGGAAGGCAGGAAGGCAGGAAGGCAGGAAGGCAGGAAGGCAGGAAGGCAGGAAGGCAGGAAGGAAGGAAGGAAGGAAGGAAGGAAGGAAGGAAGGAAGGAAGGAAGGAAAGAAGGAAGGAAGGAAGGAAGGGAGGAAGGGAGGGAGGAAGGGAGGGAGGGAGGAAAAGGAAGGAAGGGAAGAAGAAAAGAAACATTTCTAGGAACTCCTCCTTATGGGTCAGGGACTGTGTTAGTGAAAGACAACAATTATCATAGTTGAGAGAGCACTTTTAGGCCTGGAAGCCACTAGATAAATCTGACATTAGTATCGCCTTGATTTTCACGATCATTTCTAAGCCTCAGCTTCCTCATCTGAAAGGTGGAAGTGAAGGATATGGAAGATTCCATATCCCAGTGATACTGTGACAGTCAAATAAAACCAAAGTTATGCCAAAGCATTTTGAACAATGGACAGCAATGTTCAAATGGGAAGGTGCATATTTTTAAAATTTCAAACAAATTATTTTGGATTTTTATGCAAATATTCGCAGGTGTTTTCTATCATGAGATGGTTTTTAAAACTAGTTAGTGTAAAAAATATGTCAAGGAAAACAGACGAGTGACTTGACTTGAAATGACATTTTTAGCAATTCTACCTTTAAGGAATGAGTCAAATGAAACAAGATAATTGTGAAAAGGTTTGGTCTACTGGGCCACACCGTGCAAATGGGATCTGTTTAGGAAGGATGTGGAAAAATGCTTTGGGGCAGATAGCAATTCTCAAATGAGTCTCTTACTAATTGGGTGCAGCCCCCTTGTGTGCTGTAGCCAACCCCTTTCAATGTGTCCTCCAGCTCAATCAGAAATAATGAGCTATTGAAGGCTCCTGCGTTGTTAATACCTTATGGGTCTACATTTCTTTCTCCTCATATCTCAAAGGTGAGTCTTCCAGAGCTTACGACAGACCTCATGCAGTGAGGCTTATGAAGAAGAAAAGCAAATGAGTTCCTAGGAATACTGATCTAAAGAGGGGAAGGACCCCAGAGAAATGGGAAGCAATGTAATGAAATTATAGGAATAAAAGGACTTGGGTCCAGATCTAGCCACTGATGTTCATTACTTTTGTGATGTTTGATGAATCATTTAACCTTTCTGTACCTCAGTTTCTTCATCTCTAAAATGAAAATAGGAGGAATATTATAGAAAATGGCTTTGCTATTCCCTTTCCCTCTATGATTCCATGGGCAGGGCTTGGAGTAGTCATCTTCATTCCTCCAGGGACTGATGCCTCTGGAAAGGGAGAATAGGCAGAGTGGGGTTGGTTAGGTGATGGACAGGGACTTCCTGGCAAGATCATTCTGGCCAAGTTACTTAATATTTCTCTAAATTTTGGTTTCTGCATCTGTGAAATGAGAGGACTAGACTTCATGGTTCCTTGGATTCCTTCTAGTTTTAAATGTGTCATGCTGAGCCCTTTTTATTTTCTCCTTCATTCAGGTTTGTGTCCTGATGCTCCACAGATGTCATTTTAGGAATGCAGTGACCCAATAAATTCAGATAAGCTTAGAATACCTGGACTGATGAAATGAGAGATTGACTTTTTATTTTACATTTATCTGCTTTATGGAAACCCCAGTCTGAGCCCTACAGGAGAGGGGGCATCACCTTTCCTCAGGGAGGGACTAAATAAAAGGAGTTTGCTTATGGAATGTTAAATGGGCCTTCATTATTCTGGCATAAATATTTGAATGGTTTCAGAACTCTATTGGGAAACAGCGACTCCCCACTTCCTTTAACCCCATTCCTAGCTTTGTGCTATTTTCTTCAAAATTCATTTCCACTAAACTGACATGATTTAAAGGGGGAAAAGATTTTTCCACAAAATTGTCCAAATATTGATTTTTCCAAGGTCAGTAATAAAAATAAGAGTAACAGTTGGGAATCACCTATATGTCCACGTGTGCAAAGTGGTTTACATGTATCATCTTGTTCAGCCCTCATAACAACCCTCTGATTAGGCTCCATTATTATACCAGTTTTAGAGATGATGAAATGGGTCTCAGAGTAGATTGAAGGAACTAAGCAAATTTAGCTCAGAAAAGAGAAGACTTCAGACAACATGATACATTTATTCAATTATTTTGAAGGACCATTATATGGGGGAGGATTACACTTCTGTTTGGTGCCAGAAGCAGAACTAGTGTAATGGGTTGGATTCATAAAGATGCCAATGTAGGCTCCACAACAAAGACAACTTTATAGCAATGATAGTTGACTTAAGGTAGAACCAGTGGGGTTTCTTCTCCCTGGAAGTCTTCAGGAAGACATCCCTATACTTGTCTTTGCACATTAAAGTAGGCATTTCTTACTTTCATTTTTTTTTTTGGTAAGGCAATGGGGTTAAGTGACTTGCTCAAGGTCACACAGCTAGACAATTATTAAGTGTCTGAGGTTGAATTTGAATTCAGGTCCTTCTGACTCCAGGGCTGGTGCTCTATCCACTGTGCCACCTAACTTCCCCAACTGAGTAATTATTAAATATCTGCTGAGTTCAAATTTGAACTCAGGTCCTTCTGACTACAGGGTTGGTGGTCTATCCACTGGGCCACCCAACTGCTCCTAGGCATTTCTTTCTTACATGGATCAGACTAAGTGGTTGCAGACATTTCTTGCCACTCTCAAATTCCGTGATTCTGTGATTGTCTAAGTTTATATTATCTACCCAGAATCACACAAAAAGTGAGTATCTGAGGCAGAATTCAGACTCTGGGTTTTCTGTCTCCAAACTTAGATCCCCTATACTTTCCTTTCTCAAAAGCAGTATTGGTGATATATGGCATAGACATGAGATTTTTTGTGCCTCTAGGTCTATGCTGGTTCTCTTTCCTTCATCATAATACATATTTTCTTCCACACATTTCACTCTCCTCACCTAGTCTCACCTTTGCACTTAGGGTTATTTTAACTGGAGAATGTTATTGATTTCTTCATGGTCTTTCTCAATCTCTCCCTTTACTTTTCTCTCTTTTTTTTTTAGGTTTTTGCAAGGCAAATGGGGTTAAGTGGCTTGCCCAAGGCCACACAGCTAGGTAATTATTAAGTGTCTGAGACTGGATTTGAACCCAGGTACTCCTGACTCCAGGACCAGTGCTTTATCCACTGCGCCACCTAGCCGCCCCCTCCCTTTACTTTTAAAATAAGATTTTATTTTCCCCCAATGACAGGTTAAAAATATTTCTTTTAAGTTTTGAGTTCCGAATTCTATACTTTCCTACCTCCCTGAGATGGTAAGCAGTTTGTTATAGATGACACATGTTCAGTCATGCAAAACCTTTTCACACTTCTCTGAAACTGTCCCCTACCTCATTTCTTACAGCATAATTAGATCTATCCCGCTCATCTTTTGGGTAGCTCTCATTGTTAGGAAGGAAGCCCAATGAGCCAGTTTTCAATATCCACATAATTCTGCTTTCTGGGTCCACCTAGAACAAGGTTATTCTCTTCCCCTCATGACAACCTTTGAAATACTTCATCATAATAATTATTGTCCCTGTGAGTGTACCTTTCTCCATACTAAATATCACCAGGTTCTTCAACTGATCCTCATATCCCATGAATTCAATTTAATTCACCAAATACCTAAGAAGCTGATCAATTTGGGACCTCGGTACTAGGCAAACAAAGCTCCTTCCTCTTCATCTGCTTGTATTTTCCTAGGGGTAGAGGAGAAATCAATATCCATACGGATGAGTAAAACACCCTGTTAGGTGTGTGAAATGCTAAACAAGTAGCCCAAATCTCCCAGGAGCATTTGAGGAGAGAAGAACCCTAGTAACTGGGGTGATTAGGGAAGGCTTCAGAGACAACATTGCATTTGAACTTAGCCTTAAAGAAAGAAAATGATTCTGACAGTGGGAGAATGCATTCCTGGGCAGGGAGCTGGCCTGTATGTATGTGTGAATGTGGAGACAGATGTCAAATTTGATAATTTCTTAGCAATACAATTGGACTAGAACACAGGATTTGTTATGAAACTAATAAGTGATAAGACTGGAAAGAAAGGTTGGAGTCATATAAGAAAGGCCATTATACTCCAGCCTAGGAATTTGTATTTTATTGTAGGGACTGGAAGGAACTACTGATGGTATTTGGGTATTTTTTAAAATAATCAATGAGTATGTACTTAAATAAGCAATGCGAATAAGAAGTGGTGAGGAAATGTAGGAGGTTAGGAAGCCCTAAGTTCAAATCCGTTCTCAAGAATATCAACCTTGGGGTTGCCTCATCTCGAAACTAGGAATAGAAATAACACCTATCTCCAAGGATTGTAATGAGGCTTAAATGAGGTTCATAGATGAAAAGAATTTTGCAAAATGAAAAAATGCAAAAGAATATATAAAGTGTTTCTCTATCTTTTTCTATCTTTCTTCTTTCTTCTGTTCTGCTGCTGCTACTTTTTTGTATCATTTTTATTAAGTAAGGTGGTGATACTGTAGGATCTTGGGAACAACCCTAAATAAAATATGACATCCTTTTTCATAACTAAGTGAAGCATGAAACTGAAGACATCTGTTGGAAAATGGCTAAACCAATTATACTCTATGGATGCAGTGGACTGTCACTATGCTCTAAGAAATTAGGTCTGATGAATTCTGAGAATAATACAAAGATTTAAATGAACTGATACAGAGTTGTCGGCATGAACTAAAGAACGAGGCAACATAGTGACTACAGCAATGTACACAGAAAGACCTATTCACCAGAAATTAATAGTAAATGTGAGAAAATGATAAAGATCAAAGATAACTCAAATGACAAGATAAAAAAGGAGGGAGGCCTCCTTTCTCAAAAGCAGTATTGGTGATATATGACATAGACATGAGATTTCTCTGTGCCTCTAGGTCTATGCTAGTTCTTTTTCCTTAATCATAATACATGTTTTCAGACTTTCTCAAGACATTCTTCAATTTTGATCATATTTTCTTCTCTTTAAAATATTGTTTATCATATGACATGTCTCTCTTGGAGGGCGAGATAAAAGGATGCTTGGGATAACTATAGTAATGTAAAAATGAACATAGAAAA